>NW_027502101.1:0-19545 GCF_021521415.1 Bidens hawaiensis
GACCAGACCATATGCAGAAGTTCTAGACACACAAAATAGACACAACACTCTCTACTTCTCTGCAGCATTATTTTGATTTCGTTTCAGGCAAGTCATCAAGTCCGGCAGCATGCTACGACTGTTTTAGAATTGGAGTACCCTGGGAATAGACCGCGAATCTGTTTAAGGTAATTGTGTTAAACTCAAGCCCGGTTCACCGTTAACGTCTATTATTTCTATTTTATTGTTTCAGGTTCTAATGCAGGATAACCAACAACCCTATCTTTGCTCCGGCTATGGCTGTCTTGAGGGTCATCGATGGCAGTCTCTAGTGCCTCAACAGAGGGCACTGTGGTTTCCAAAAACCATAACCGCTTTCCCGGAAATGGTACTGCTCAATTCTTTTGTATGCTTTTGCTATGATACATTATCAAGTCTTCTTCTATTTGAATTTGTAGGGAACAGAAAATGCCAACTTTTACTGCAATAGCTTTAGCTTGCTTTCAATAGCTTTAGCTTACTTTCAGGTTGGCTAACTAGTGGGATTTTGATATTGTTTTATTATCTATCTGTTGTTTATGGGCATATATTATTTGTTAGGTGTTCGATGGAATTCCACCAGCTGTTGGATGAAATTCTATGATGAAATGGAAATATAGAATCTTATATATATTGTTTTGTAGTCATTTAGATTTTCCAATTCCTGAATTGTGTATTAAAACGTATTCAAACTTATATCTATCTTTATGTTTAGTTGGTAAATAAAAAAAGAACGGTTTGTTCAGGTGAAATAAACGATTTTACAGAGCGGTCTTTAATGTGTTTATGTCATTATTTTGTCACCATGAGGATGAGGAGGATGAATGAAGGTAAGTATATCAGTATGCTATCTCTTTTACAAGTATATATTTACCATTTTCTTTATTTTGTTTTAATATTTGTTTCGGATAACTTAGTGAGCCATTGAAACACAACCTTTTTATTAATTATATTGAGAGTTAATTACACGAATGGCTAAGTCACTTGACTCGTCATCCATTTGACCCCAAGGCCTACGGCGCAAAAGGTTTTTTGACAACATAGATCACATATAATGTTAGAGGTTCCTAGGAGCCCCAAAAAGACTTTGTTTTAATGTTGATTCTAGTAGGCATGAGTTATACATTAACCGGTTTTTTTAATCTTCAATTTCAAATAAGTTGTCATTAATAAATACACGGCTCACATCCGATCCAAATGAATTGGAGACATAAACTTACTCTATAAAATTTAAAGATCAGTTAAGCTAAATAAAATAAAAAAGGTGGTTGAACAAATTAGTGGAAAATACCTCTATTATTAGAACCAGTATAGTACTTAGCTCTACCAAATTGAAGAAGAATAATTGCATGACCTTCCTCAAAATGATCAATTACATATTTGGATAATTGAGATGCATAATCATCCCAAAGTTTAAGATAAGCACGATTTTCACTAAAAATAACACAAATGTTAAATAACTGACGACAGATAAGATCCAAAAAAAAAAAACTTAAAAATATTATAACCTTAAATCAGAGATCTTCATGCTACATTTATTTTTTTTTTCTTTCAAGTTTGAGCTGCTGCTCTTGAAGATGTGGACAACATGACAAATCACATCTTGAAGAAGCCCATGAAAATATGTTTAATATCTACAACTGTTGCTTAAATAAAATAAAATAATAAACTAAATTATCAATATACATTTACATCTATATAATAAGGTGTATACCTATAGTGGACTTCAAACAAATTTCTTTGTCAATTATAGAAGTAAATGAAGTTAGTTTGAAAGCAAACATACGGCCATCAAACTCTTGACATGGATTGACATGTGTATTTGGACCCAAGACCAACTTGTTTGGACAGTCAATAACCTTGTAGTTGGAACCATTTAAACCAATGCCAGGATTCATAATTATCAGAGTGGCGCTTTCAGTTAAAGACCTTTTGAATAAAAAAATGTCTGGTTTAAAAACTGTAGCTTGCATCCGATTAGTCTTGTTGACAAAACGATCAGGTTATACTACGCCACGTATCATCCCCTCTTTCTTTCCATAGAGGAGAAATAAAAAAAAGATATAGTGACCGTGTCGTAAGACCTTGTTCCTTTCTACTTGACTAAGTAATATTCCACTCGTGCAGTGGGTGTAGGGGCTAGCCCATGGTGCGGTCAGCTATGATATAAATAGAATCATAATAAACATGTGCAAATAAATGGAGAAAACAGTATTATTGATTATAGACTAACAAAATATAAAATACATAGGAACTTACAGATTGATCCATGAGCACCATCTCAATCAAGAAATCCTTGTTGGCATGTTTGTTATCCTTGATGGGCCAAACCCTCAGAACTCTAACCTTAACTGTCGATAGGGAGGTTTTCAGAACATCAATTTCATTCAACATTGTAAAGGTTTGAACATCCATTGTCAGCTGGTAGGAAATAATTCATGAAACAAAACAAATGAAACAACTACATTTGTTATACATCATATGAATATTAGATGTGAAACTTACATTGTAGCAGCTAGAATGCATAATATTGTTATGAATGTGAAATAATATTCTATGAATGAATCTTATATAGCAAATACGGAGTATATTATTTTTTGTGAAACCTGTTAACTTTAGAAACAGTTTAAATTAATCATAAATATAATATCAATTTAAATGATTGAATTGTAACTTAATTGAAAAGAAAAATATGATTGAAATTGTAACAATTAAGAATACGGAACATATTTTGTGGATATACCAAAATTAACTGTCGATTATTAACATAAAAGGAAATTATTAACCTTGAATATCGAAGTTTTAGAAAATACCGAACAAAATAACCGGCAATTCCAAAAAAATTTAAATTTAGTCAACTTATTCCAATAAAAAAAATTAAATAGAGCTTTTAAATGATAGGATTTAATTAAGAATAATTAAGAAAAGTAAACAAATTAATGAATAATCACAGGAAATGATTCATATTCATAATAACAAAATTTTAATTAAAAATTAATATAATTTTTGTACTCAAATAAATAATGTATAGTATATTTATAATTAATAAAATAAATAAATAAATAAATAAATAAAACATACCGAATGATTGAAGAAGGAGACGAACATGTGACAACTTTATGGTCTAACATCGATTGAACATGGTCCGATTGAAGGTTGAGCTTAAACTGGATTTTAGGGTTATTTGAGAAGACGATCAACAGGATCCTACGGTGATACGATAAATGAGATATAGAATAAGGATGGTAATGAAATGATCGGAATAATTGACGATTACAGGACATCGTTAAACTATCGACCAAGAATGGCATAGGTGAATTAGGGATTGGGAAGATTTGATAAAAACGAAATGATAATATCGGATAACCTAAAACGCTAATCAGGTTAAAAACAATAAACGGGTTGCATTTTTTGTGATTAGAGTTAAGAATAAATTTAATTAATTAATTACGTGGAAATGATATGCATGAAAAGTGGATGACATGGAAGATGATGTGGACAGCCTAGAAAAGTGACATGTGAACAATTGGGTTTTGCTTTAATAGATTAGTTAAGATAAGATGCATGAAATGGTGACTTCATTAATATATGAATTAAGCTAATATTAACAAAGTTTTCATTGGTCGATTAAATATATATAGAATTAACTATGAAAATGAATTGAAATTAGATTCAAATAAGTCAGTTTTTTTCTAACAAACACATAATTTAAATGACAAGATAATTTGTAGTATATTTTTTGGGACGACAATATGATATTTATTACGTACGTAACTTAAATACACAAATAAATATAATGTAAAATCATATAAACATTAAAAAAGCTATAAAAACATATATATATTAACAAATAAATGTGGTAACAAATACTGCAAACACATAATATAGAACTTAAGGACTTAACATGAGAAATTATATTGTCAAAAAATAATTGAAACTTAACATTTCGGTCGTCCTTACGAAGCACCATGCTGGGAAACACGTACACGCTAATATAAAATGTATAATGTAATTGGATTTAGGGAATTGGCTAAGTATTTATAATGGACCCAAAAAATGTTGTCAATTGTACTGAGAAAATTAAACTAACGCGGTGTTAATATCTTTAAAAAATAATATATTTCTAAAAATTCATAACTTCAATAGGAATATCTAAACAATATACTTTAAAATTTTAATAGTTAGTATTCATAATATTCACTTAAATAATTTAATTGGATTTAGGTTTGTAGCATTATTACATCTTATGTTACACTTTTACTTATTACAAGTTAACAAAAACAACCGAAGTTGAATTTCAACATTAAGTGTTAAAATGTATTTAAAATATGTTGTTAATCAACATTGAAAAGGACGGTTACAACATATTCCATTATGTTAGGTTATTTATTTTGACAAATTATGTATGTTACATTTTGTAAAATTGATAGATAGTACATAAAAAAATCAATTGTTATTTGACTATAATTATATATATATATATATATATATATATATTAAAAACCATTATTTCCTACACTCACACATTTACTATTTATCAATATTCAAGTCTTCCTACATAATGTACAACTAACTATTGCATAAGTATTATATATGCATTTAAAAGGTAAACAGTAAAGTTTTTTCTCTTATAATTTTATCAAAATAGTTTCAAATAATTAACTTTTTAGCCTCTCAACTTTTGTTACAAACTTTGGTTTATTAGACTTTTGGCTAAAGATTTTTACACATAGATTTTTTTGACCCCTCAACTTAATTTCATATATTTACTTTTTGGCCCATCAATTTTGGTAATGAAACTTTTATCACAAAAATTTCACCATAACAATAGAACCAATATCAATTGACTTCTTGCCGCTTGCCCGTCTCAAAACGTGATAGCTTTCGAATATGCAACGCATTTAATCCGCTCGGCTGCAGCGTGCGGGGTAGAAATACTTGTTCATGTTTATAGTATATTGTATCATTTGACATAAGCTTTAACTTGAAGCTAATAGCATAACAAAATAAATTTAAATATATGTTGCTGTATTAAAGCGTTATAAATAAATTGTTACAGTTCGAAATGTTACTCAGTGGTTCTCTTGGTGTCGACACTGCAATTTTATTAAAAAAAGCATTATTATATAACATTTGAAGGGTAAATAAAGAATATTAAAATGACTAACCGTTTCTTATTGGAAGAGGTTGATTGAACAAAATTGCGTTTCTTTGATTTTGAAGACATTTGCAATATAATATAACAAGGTTACATATGAAAATAAGAAACACCATAATGTTGACAGAAAAAAACGTATATGGCATGTTGTCTTATTTTCTTGATTTAATGAAGGATTTTAATACATAAACATAACAATTAGTAAAACGGGGCAACAGAGAGTATTAAGTTTAGTCACAATTGTGGCTTTTCTATTGGATGTTCATAATGTAATTGAAAAGGCATGCAAATTATATACATTACCGGAAAAGATAAATAGCATGCCTTAGTCTACTGGATACGAAGAATAACAGTTAACTTCAAACGACATAGAGGATTATAAATCGTTAATGTAGAAATGTCTAACCCATCAACATTGTGCGTTGACTGTATATGAACAAAATGTGTAGAGTTAAATAGTATTAAACTTTTCACATGTAAATTAGAAGTTACTATTTTATTTAACATCATAATCATTAACATTAATATATTAATTGAATTGTTTACTTTTGAATAATATTATCAATTTTTGAATTATTTAATTAGCTAGAAAATTTGAGAAAGCTTAGTATGTATGGAAACTTTAGTGATAAACCAATAGATAGATGTCGTATGTTCAAAAAGCCTATTGTTGTAATAGTATAGGTAGATTAACATTAATATATTAATTGAATTGTTTACTTTTGAATAATATTGTCAATTTTTGAATTATTTAATTAGTTAGAAAATTCGATAAAGCTTAGTATGTATGGAAACTATAGTGATAGACCAATAGGTAGATGCCATATGTTCAAAAAAGCCTATTGCTTTAACAGTATAGGTAGATTATTAGGTTTAATAAGGCGGTTTTAGTAATTAAATCAAATAACAAAAAATGGCGGTCAAGTTTTAGTATATAAGGCAGTACGGTACATATTGGTTAAAAAAACCACGATGTTAGCCCTTTATTTTTGTACTAGTTTTCTATAACCCTTGTTTTTTTTTCACTCCATCCTTCTGTCATACTATATCACTTCCAACACCCTCAAACCACCACTACCCCCACCCTCCATTGCACTCTCACCGCCACCAAACATGTCAGTAAGATTAAAAAGTTAACCCAAACAGACCCTAATGGAATGGGTTATGAAATGGAATGAATGAGGAGAATGGAATGAACCAGGTAATAACGTGCGGTGGCGGTGGGTGGGGGTGGTGGTGGTGGTGGGAGAGTGTTGGAGGTGATATAGTGTGACAGAGAGATGGAAAAAAAAACAAGGGTTATGGATGGAATAATTTGAGGTGTTTTAGGGGGATGGAATGGACATGATAATGAGTGATTCTATTCTATTGACTAACCAAACATATTTTTTTCATTCTCACAATAGTCCATCCGTTTCGTCTTCCATTCCTGCATACCAATCGCTACCTTATACCGCTAGTTATTGGATAATGCATACTTGATCACAAATAAAGAAATTACTCCCTCCGTAAAAAGTTGAAAGTATAGGTGTAACAAAATGGTTTTAAACCCAAACCGAACTGGTTTATAAACCGAACCGGTTTGGTCAACGGCTAGTCAAAACCGGTTTGACTCAAACCGGTTCGGTTTATAAACCAATTTAGAGGCAAGATAGACCGGCCTGGTCACGTAGGTCCGGTCCGGTTTATAAACCGGTTTAACCTGTTTTAAACCGTTTTTTCTCAAACCGGTTTATTTTTAAAACCGGTTTGGTAGATTTTAAGAGGAACCGGTCCTGAAACTGGCGGTTTGAATCGGTTTAAAAACCGGTTTAGGTGAAACTGGTTTTAAACCCGAACCGGTTCGGCACGGTTTACCTAAAACCGGTTTTTTTTACACCTCTAGTTGAAAGTGTGTCGCACATGTTAGATAAAACTGCTTTATATTCATATTTTACACTTTTTATATGGAGCGGCTTTGGAGCCAGCCTAGTGGGGGACAGTCAGTCACAGACCCCACCCAATTTTTAATGGGCTTGTGTATTAATTACAAAAAAATGACCCTTTTAACTAGAGGCCCAAAAATATTACAGGTTTGTTGCCTTGGTGGTGTAAATCCCAAAATCAACATTCATTTAATCATTTTCTCATTCTCATGAATCTGGTGTTTTTTTTTAATGTTCAATATTATTAAAAATGATGGTTAGAAAAAGTTAAAACAAACATCTCTGAAGAGATAATCTTACTGACATGAGTTTCTTTTTTATTTTTTCTATTTTATGTTATATTACGATTATTATACATTTACATTGCATTCTTTCAAACACACACAATGACACACATTGATCTTTTAGTTAACCCGCTTGTATAATTACTAGATGCTAAGCCATTATAACATGTACTCTATCTAATTTCTAACCACACAACACTCGGTGATTAGAGCTAGACCGCTACTCTAAGCTCACGTCGTTCAGAACTTAGCCTGCGGATTGGGATGATTGAAGTATCGATTATAATTAAACACTCACGTAGTTTGGAATGCTTATGTATATTGTTTGATTCTATAATGAAATTGGGTTATGCAAAACAAACGTTATTTTTTTTCCTTGTATCAAAAACTAAAACTTGATTAGAGTTTTAAAAACAAAACATTATTTTTTTTCCTTGCATCAAAAACTAAAACTTGATAAGAGTTTTAAAGAGTGATGAACTTTATTAGAAAAAGTAATAAGTTGATCAAGTTTATTAAAAGTTCGATCACATAATTATTTCACGTAATTTCACGTAAGAGTCGAATGTAAATCAATAGAATAAACACTAATGTAAAAAATTAAAATTGATGTAGCCAAATAGTGGCTAAAACCAACGAAAAAAAACATTAAAATTAAAAGCTTGCCGGAGCCATCAAAAAGATCGATCCCTGATAAAATTCTGTCCTCCTTTTTATATTTCTTCCTTTCATCTAATTCATCAAGCCCATTTAATTTTCTTTTATGGGCCTGATGTTCAAGAAATTCACAACCAACCCATTTTTCATTTAATTGAGCGAGTCAAGCAAGTAGAAGTGTAGAACATTTAGTGGCACATTAGTTTTTGTTTTTTTGTTTTTTCAGTCCACCCCACGTTTGGAACTCCCCTTCTGACATTCCGTCCTCTCTCAAAAACAAACCAAAGTAGATCCTGTTTCATCAAAACAAGTGCCTTGCCAAATAATGAAATATGAGTACAGTAAATGCATAAAATGGGTTGAAAATTAAATGTTTAAAATGCTATAAGCAGGCTGAAAAATAAAAATGCAACTAACAGTAACACCCATCTCCTATTTTCTACCATTGTTAGCTCAACACCATGTCATCTCATATGTATATGAACAACTGCACGCATTTTGTTTCGGGAGTGAATATTTTTTTATCTGACATCAATTGGATTGATATTGAAGGCTCAAGAGTTTCATTTTGGTTTTAGTTTTGCTTGGATACTGTACTATCTTTGCCCTTTTTTTATTTTCAAAAAATTTTCCAACTTGGTTAAGGTTTTATAGAAGATTTTATATATACGTTTGGTTAGGATTCAAGTGTAAGGGCAGACCTCGTCCTACTTTCATTCTACTCTTTCCATTTCAATGCTAGCTTGATTGCAGCTAGATTGCTCAGTTGGGATTACTAATGGACGGTATAAAATCATAACCAAAAAGTAAGTATTAGAAACGAAGCGAGGGATTGGACGATGGACTGTATAAATCATACTTCAACCAAAAAAGTAAGTATTAGAGCATTCACATTAAATCCACCAAATTTTATGAGGAAGATTTTTATAACGTAGGGAATGGTTTAGGATGTTATGAGTAGAGGAGAGAGAACATGCAGTGAGTTTTCTGTATATTTAAAAAGCTATTGTTTACCCCCCCCTATAATTTTTTAATATATTTTGAAAGTAGTTATGAGTTGAGAAAAAAGAAAAATATAATGATAAAAGGTATAAAAAATTATTATTTAATTAAAATGAAGAGAGAAAATAATGATTTTAGTGTAATTTTGGATTTGAATATAGTAGATGGGTTATGAATGCTCTTAGAGCATTTCTAGCCCATTTATATCATATATTACATTAAAAATCAATGTATTTTTCTATCATGTTTAATTAAATAATACGTTCTATACATTTAATCAGTATATTTTCTCCCTCCTCCACTAATAATTACTTTCAGAAAATATTAAAAGATTATATGATATAATAATGAAACCCCAAATTTAACTTTCCTATGTAACGTTTTCTCTTTCTTCTACTCACAAACACCCATAGCCATACCATATAATTTGCAAAATCTCCCTCACATATTTTTAGGGAACGTGTTGAGAATACTCTTAGTTTGACCAAAACTACCCATAAAGCCATTGTATGGGTGAGCATAAACCATGTAAGAGTAGTGAGGTCCGCAGGACCTGAACCGGATAGGCCCGATTATATTAAAATAGGGTCGTTTCTCGGGTCTTGAGAATACCATTAAACGGTGTCAGGTCGGGTCTCGTTAGTCTGACCTGCTTGCTCCTTTACAGATGAGCATAAACCGGGTAAAACCCGCGAGACCGGACCAATCCGACCCGATTATTTACAATATGGTGGGTTCCCAAAACTTAAGATTACAATTAAACGGGTCCAGGTCCGACCCATTTTCTCACCCCCTTAATAGTACTCCAACCAAAAAGTAAATGGGCACAATAAACTTGGGTAGGACGCAATCTCAAATGTCCACGACACAGATAAGATAATTCACATGGGTAGGAAGCATTGCTTGTCATTGTGTAATATTTACACGCAAGGCTTATGAGAGGCTAAACTGAGTTTAACACGAAACTAGGAAAGTGTTTGGTATAAAGGAATGAGAGATGGAATGAAATGTGTTATTTCGAAGAAATGAAAAAAACTACATTTGATTGTCATGTGATAATGGAATGAACCATTCCATAGTGAAAGAAATTCCTTCAAAATATAGAATTTCTATTCTTTTAGTAATAAATGTTTTTTTTCCCTTCCTTCATTGAATGTAATCAACACTTATAATTATAGTTATAATTATAATAGTATATTATTATATTATAATTATTGTTTTGTATATTATAATATAACATTATTATATTATCAATATTATTACTATGGTTTGACGAGTCAACGATTCACAGCACGCATTCATGATTCAATATTTTTATGATTAATTTATTCGGTTTAATGATCTTGCTGAAACACGCGGGTCCTTAAAATGAGTTAATATGAATATTCATGTTATAAATATTTTAATTATTATTATTACTAATAGTGATAATTATAATAATAAGATGATCATTTCATTCTTATATGGTAACCAAACATGATAAATATATAATGGTAATCATCCATTTTATTATTTTTTTCATTCCTTTCTCACGTCTATTTCATTCCTTCATTCATTCTATTACATCATATGAATTATCTTAAACAAAAGCACCTTATAGTTATGATACACACTAGTTTATGGTTGCATGTTATATTACACGCATATCCGACTAACCGATCGACATTCGCTTGTATTAGTGTATGCGATACATGTTATCTGCGACCAATAGTCGCTTGTCACCCTTTTCTCATGTGGTATTAAGTTTATCCAACAATTGTTATTAGACGTATACTGAATACCTATTTGACATTGACTCGCGTATCACCCATTTTCGTCATGTATTCATATTCGTCTCGCGTATCACCCATTTTCGTCATGTTTTTATATTCGTAATAACACGATGTTGTGATGCTTTGTACCATAACAAATTTATATAATCCTCGTACATAAATAATATATAAAGAAGATTTCACTTACTATGAGTACATGTATCTGATAGACGATAGTAGCTCAATCATGTATTGAGCACTTAAGGCAATTGTTTTCAATCATGTTTGGCTAAACTTATGAAATTAGTTAGGTTAGAGAAAACTCGCACAATTTTGGTGATTTAAACAATTATTATGATGATTTAATAATAATATAAGTTTTCTTTTCAGATTTAACAACCCATGATCATGTGTGCTTGTATTATGATTACATTACCTGAATTTATTTAACGTGTGAGATTAACTGAGAATATGTTATACGAGCCAAGATCTGGTCGCAATTGGATGCATCAATTGATAAACGAGATGTATACATTAAACGATGATTGATACTTTATTGATATACATTAAGGATGAATACGTTAAGTCTAGAGAGAATCCAGCATGGTAACGTTACATTAGGGAATAAATAAGCTCGAATCTCTACATACATTAGCTAGGGAAGGCCTATTTATAGGCATCCTCTCATTCATTAAACACATCTAACGAATGAGGCCTCTCATTCGTTAGACACACCTAACGAATGAGGCTTTCCATAGCGAGTGGTCTCCCATTCGCTAAACAGCCTTGGCGAATGGGCATTACTTTAACGAACGGACATTCATTTGTTATACTGTAGTAACGAATGAGCTCTCTAACTTAACGAATGAGCAGCTTAGCCTAACGAATGGACCTCATTCGCTATACAATCTGTGAAATTTGTGACAAAAACGGGTAAACCTTACTATTCACATATCGAATAAGCGATTAACCGTTTAATGCGTATCGAACGAACGATTAACCAAACGGGTCTGGTTATGACCCAGATATCCGGGGCCATCTATAAGTGATATACGTTTAATACAACCCAACATATTGATATTATGGCCTTAGTACAATAGCAAACCAGTTAAACAAAAACATACTCGTTTAACTACCCGCTATGATTTTAAACACGAAAGATAGATACGAAACAAGCATTTTATCATCCGTTAAGCCGAAAAAGACTTACACAACACTTATTTAAAATGTTTGAAGCGAACCGTGAAAATATTTTCGATTTTTACAAACAAATAGTATGTTTTTCTAAATTTACAAGAAATTGGCCGAAAAACACTCGTTTTGGCACTGTTTGTTGTACCCGATACATTTTTCGCACAAAAAACCGAACTTGGAATATATTTAAACTCGGGATTTCACGTACGGGCATGCAAAACGAGACAAGTGGGCCAAATTGGGCCCGGGGGGGGGGGCATAAATTGTGGCCGCCAAGGAGGAAACCCCCCCTAAGTTTCTTTTTTTTTTCTTTTTTTTATATATTGATATTTAAGATATTTTGGGACAAGTTTCTTATAACTTCTGGAGAGAAACCTGCTGTTCTTTCACACACACAACAAAACCCTAACGTAATCTTGCTATTTTGATCAATTATAACTTGTTTAACCATGTTTGATTACATATAAACATAGTTTGATTACCAAAAATAACTTCTAACCATGCAAAAATCCTAAAAATTGTCCAAAAACAAATTTTGATCATACACATGGTTAGGAACCTGTTTTGATAAGTTTTTTGGCCATAAACACGGATTAGGGGGTTTAAACCGCGTTTTTACGGTTCAAAAGTTCGGTTTAAAGCCCTGACTGAAATCCTAAGTTTAAAGGCAGATTTGTTGATGATACATGCTTGGTTTTGTAATATAGGACTTGTAGCTATATTACTTAGAAGCACAAGAACCTAGAAATTTGAATAAGAGAGCGGAAACGAACGAAAACCGCAAAGGTGATACCGAATTACTCGTTTAGGGGCTGTTTATGGTTAGATTGTGACGTGCTTGTTGTTAGCTTGTAAAATTTTGTAGGGACATAAAGGACCATATGAATAAGTCCCTGTCTAAAATTGGTAATTTTTCGACCATCCGAGAATATTTGGCGAACTTATTACCGTTTAGGGACAATTATTTGGGAAAAATACTTAAAACACTTGAAAAATTATGAAATTTTGTTTAGAACTCAGGTATGGCATCATATATATTTGGGGTCATTTGGAGAACCGTAGCTATATTTTCTGGATTCGCGTTTATTCGAGTTTTTACAGTCATTTTTGGCTCGAAAAAGTAATTTGGCAAAAGTGTTTAATTCTGGAAATTTTACAGAGTGTTTTGGGAAGTATTTGGATCACTCAGGAACTTTATCGGATTTTTTGCAAATCGTTTGGTATAAACAGACGATTTTCGGATATAGCATATAAAATGAATTTTTATAAATTAATGAATTAGTAAATAATTCCAGAAATATTTTTATAAAAATCTAATATTTTACTTGACAAATGCATAACTTTTCATAATTTAATGATAAACAGATAATTAATTGTGCTAAATTAAAAGTAAGCAAATTCTTATCTAATAAAAACCGACATGTTTGTGATTAATGAATCTGTTGGAATATCATAACATCAAGAGTGACCAAAAATCATATTTTTGAGTTAATTAAGTGAAAGCGAACTTTTTTTGAGAAATTCGGACAATTCAGATGAATTGTACGCGTTTTTCTCCAAACCAGATTGAATAAACGGAAATGAGCCCTGTAGTGAATCCAGACACCTAATCTATGATTTTTCTTAATATCTTAATCATTTTTTCAACCAACACGTTTGCCCAAGTTTACATACTCATACCTATTTTCTAAACGCGTAAACGATCAACTTGGCCCTGCAGGTGAAACATGGAAATTGAGCCACGTTCAGTTTTAAATACTGGACATTGATCAACGTCACAATCTAAGCCTATTGACACGTTCTAGGTGTGACAGCTATACCCATATTAGATATACCGTCCATTTTAGTGTGGAAATTATAAAAATATTAAAATATTAATATTATTATAATATTGATTATAGGGTCTGAGTCATAGCAAGCAGAACGAACCACTATCCGATACCGTGTTGAATACCTGTTAAAGCGTGAGTTTCATGATCCCACTTTTAAACTGTTTTACGAACTTTTTGGTGAAAAACATGTTGATAAATATCTATATACTCGGAATTGTTTGATGCTGTGAATTATCTAAGCGCTAACACATGAAAGTCCCTACTAACAAGTGATTAACTTCGAGCCGTTGGCTTGTGAATACTATTATATGTTTAACAAACCCAAACGGAGCCGGCACGGTTTGCCAAGACATAACGCCGTTTGCAGATGACTATAATTACACAAACACGCTATGTAGTGTTAGACATAGCTACTCGGGGCATGTTGTGGGCGGAAGGGGGGCCATAGTGGTTGATTGAGCGTGAGAAATGGAGACACACAGCACGAACATACAATCAAGGCTTCACTATAGCTTAGCATAATTACATCATAAACATACAAACAAACGTACTTGTGAACGTACAAACATACATACATACATACATACATACATACTTGCGTAGTTACAAACTATGATTGTTGTACGCATAACTGATTTCTTGAAACTTGTGAACCTCACCAACTATTTGTAGTTGAATTGTTTTAATATGTTTTTCAGGTATAGCAGATTTGGACTACAAAGCTAATGTGCTACGTGTTTGACTTGCGATCAATCTGGGTGAATTGATGCAAGTGTGCTAGTAAAAAGTAAAACAGCTTAACGGGCTGGTTTAGAATTGTATCACCTATTTGTAAAAGAAGTTAAAACGATGTAAAACTTTGTAAATTAGTTTGTATTGTTCTTTATAAGCAATGTGGTTGATACCAGAGGAACCTGTTACATTTCCGTTTAACGCTTTCGCAGTTTGCTAGTCGGGGTGTAATAGAAGTTGGTATCATAGCCATTGGTTATATAGGATTAGATTATCCCTTAGGATATCTAAAATATAGCCGTAGGCTCGATTATCTCTGAAAAAATAAATAATAATTTAATATTATATACTGATGGATGTCTGGATGAACTCGAAGGGCAAGTGAGTTATTATGGTCCCGAACATAATAACAGACTTGCTTGTAAGAGGGATTTCGGGGAGAAATCGCGGGACATACCTATAGGTAAAAATGGCAACATATGTGTATAAAAGGTAACGTTAGGTGTGTGTGTATATAACATGCATACGTGCTGATCTAGAACAAGGTGTACGAATACGTGTGTGTACTGTACTTTCGACAATATTAAATCTTATTGTAACGAATATTATATTAGCTATAATCAATGCTAATTCTTACTATAATTAAAATTATATTTTATTAAAACTAATATTATATTTTATCATAATTAATATTATACTTGGTCATAACAAATAAAATATTATATTTTTGCCCTAATTAATAATATCCCTCACTCTGATCAATACTGTTGAAAAACGTTATCTTATGACAAATCATCGTACCAGAAGATGTCGAGATCCGGTAGCCTTATGATGGATGAAGAACCGGTGTTGCTTATAAACGAGAATTCTGATAATGCTCTATTGAGTCCAAACTGAATCTTAATGTATGACAGAACCACAGATCGGGCGTAACATTCAAAGACCATAAAAGACCCATAGAGGCTGTGATCTGCATACGCTCATCTCAAGGGAATATAATACCCCTCAATTTGGGCCTAATCTTTATCCTATATAACCGTTTTCTAATAATAAAGTAAATTGCTTTTAGGTCGTCTTTCTACTTCCGTCGTGCATAAACAAACACTATTCCTAAGGAAATACCTAGTAACGAGTACGGTTTATCAAATTATAAATATAATAACTATCCTACTTAATTTTTAATAATATAACATACTGTAACCACCTACATATATCATGCACCAGCTATAATAAAATAAATAATAATAATAATTCCCTATACATCACCAATGCAACTGACCTTAATAAACCCTCCCTAAACAATAAATTCATCAAATCATCTGTATATGAGTACCTTCAATCACTCATATATTTTCTCTACTCAAATTAATCGGTTTAAAAGGGAATGTTGAACAAAGGTACATCATAAAAGCGGGAAGATTGGACACTATGCTTGTAGCTGTGGAACCATTATAAGCACTGTAAACCGACCGTTCTAAAAGGAAATGTTGAACAAAGGTACACCATTCCCAGTTACCCCAGTTGCAACCAATTCGCTCACAACCCATGATAAACCCTCATGCTTGCTATGAGTGTGGAACTACGAAATGCTCCAAAAGGAACTATCCCAAGTTAAACCAAGAACAAACATCGACGTCTAACTTGGCTAGAGGCCGTGTTTAGTGATTGGATCCGATTAAACACAACAAGACTTAAATGTGGTGAAGGGTACATTCGTAAATTCTGATTAATATGCTTCAGTTCGATTGATATATATACCGATAGAAGTCTTATTCCCATTAATTTCTTATTCATGGGAAATATATCGATTAGTGAACTAATAGATACCTATGCTATAGAATTCGCCAATAGTCAACCTATAACTGTTAACTAAATATTCTGAAACTAACCTATTATCCTAAACGACCAACCGTTTCATATAGATCTACTCCCGATGGAGTTGTGAAGTTTTGATGTAATTGTTAGTATGGACGAGTTGGCTAAATACAAGACGAAAATCGTTTGTAATAATAAGGTAGTTCAAATTCCCCTTTAGATGATAAAACGATTGTGGTACAAGGAGAGAAGTCTGGTGGAATATTATCTCGCGTGTCTCGTCTTAAGGCGTTAAAGTGTTTACGTCACGGGTGTATTGCATTTCTGGAAAACATAACCGTAAAGAACCCCGATGAAAAACACATAGAAGATATCCCCGTAGGACGTGAATACCCCGATGTCTCTTCCGATGAACTACTCGAATTACAACCGACACGACAAGTTGAATTCAAAACTGACCTAATCCTAGGGGCAACTATCATTGCCAAGGCACCTTATCGACTGGCACTCTCCGAAATGTAAGAACTATTTAGTGAAGTACAAGAGTTATTAGAACATGATCCCATACGACCTAGCTATTCTTCTTGGGGAGCACTTTTGTTGTTTGTAAAGAAGAAGGATAGAAGTTTTAGGATGTGCATTGATTACCGGAAACTAAACAAAATTACCATCAAAAACCAATATCCTCTTCTATGAATAGACGATTTGTTCGATCAACTCCAAGGAGCGAATCACTTCTCGAAAATCAACCTTCGATCCGATTACCACCAAATTAAAATCCTAGAGGAAGATGTTTCTAAAGCGGCGTTCTGAACTCGGTATGGTCACCATGAATTCTTAGTTGTGCCTTTCGGGCTAACTAATACACCCACAATTTTCATAATTCTCATGAACCGAGTTTGTAAGTCGTACCTCGACAAATTCATTATAACATTTATTGATGACATCCTGATATTTTCAAACATCAAGGAGGAACACGAGCAACATTTACGCACAATCCTAGAGTTAATGAGGCAGGAGAAATTGTATGCCAAGTTGCCCACGTGTGAATTTTGGCTAGAAGAGGTGAAATTTTTAGGGCACGTTGTTAACCGACACTGAATCTACGTAGACCCGAGCAAAACTGGAAAGCACCAAAGTCACCAAAAGAGATTCGCCAATTTTTCGGATTAGCTGGGTATTATCGGCGCTTCATTGCAAACTTTTCTAGTATAGCCCAACCTTTAACCATTTTAATCCTAAAGGACTGAGTTTATGATTGGGGAGAAGAACAACGTTTCAATTGCTAAAACAGAAATTATGTCAAGCCCTGATACTAAGTCTCCCAGAAGGAACTGACGACCTTGTAGTTTATTGTGAGGCGTCCAGAAAAGGTTTAGGATGCGTACTTATGAAAAGAAACAAAGTTATAGCGTATGCTTCTCGACAGTTAAAACTGCATGAGAAAAATTATACTGCCCATGACCTAGAATTGGGCGCGGTTATTTTTGCACTTCAGATTAGAGGACACCATTTGTATGGCACCAAATGTATAGTTTATACAAATCACGAGAGTCTGCAACAAATTTTTGTCCAAAAAGACTTGTACATGAGACAAAGAAGATGGATTATGATTGTAAAATCCGTTACAAGTAAGGCAAGGCTAATATAGTAGCCGATGCCTTAAGTCGAAAAGATAAAGATAAACACGTGAAAGTACGAGCACTTGAAACGATCGTCAGACGAACCTTACCGGGCAAATTCATATCTCCCAAAGCAAAGCCCTAAAAGAATAACATTTAGAAAATAAAGACTTGCATAGGAACAAGCAGAACTTTGAAAAGAAAACCAATGAAATTCTATACTTCAAACAATCCGAGTCTAGATTCCAACTCTTGGTAACTTACGGGACTTGATCATGAACAAAGCACATAAGTCCAGATATTCCATTCATTCAGGAACTGATAAGAAGTAGAAAGAATTAAAGGAATATTATTGGTGGCCCTGTATGAAGAAAGATATAGTTACATATGTCGGTAAATGCCTGACTCGTGCTAAAATTAAGACCGAGTATCAAAAACCCTTGGTAATCTTATAACAACCGGAAACACCCAATGGAAGTGGGAACAGATTACTATGAGCTTCGTAACATGCTTTCATAAATCATCCCGGGAACACAGTGTAGTACGGGTATTAATTGACCGGCTAACTTAACTTGCACACTTTCTCCCGATCCATATCAACTACACAACTGGAAGGCTCACCTACCATTATGTTAGCAAAATAATATCTCAACATGGTGTGCCTATTTCAATTACTTCAGACCGAGATAGTCATTTCGCCTCTAAATTCTGGCAAGCTTAGGAAACCGAATAGGCACGACCTGCCATCCCCAAACAATTACTCAATCTGAACGAACTATAAAGACACTAGGAGATTTACCTCGCGCCTGTATATTGGAATTTAGAGGAAATTAAGACCATCATTTCCACTGGTCTAATCCTCGTATACTAATAGTTATCATAATATTATACGAGCGGCACTATAACCAGTATGATATGAGTAAGAATATAAATCGCCACTTTATTAGACTGAGGTTGGCAACACTCAAAATGCAAAACCCGATTTGATTCTGGAAACCACAAATAATGCTCGTAAGATTTAAAAACAAACTGAAATCCGCATGAGACTGACAAAAGAATTATACCAATGTACGTAGTAAATTGTTGACTTTTGAAAGGTGTTATTTGAGTTAAGGAAACCGATAAGTTAACGTCAATGTACACAGAACCGTACAAAGTTTCCTCGAAAATTAATCTCGTAGCATACCGACTAAAACTATCTTTAGAGTGGAGCTTCACTCACGATTTTAGTCCTACTGATAACTTCCTTATATCGAACCTAATCAAGTGCCTTATTAATGAGGCGGAGATAGTACCATTTGAAAATTTACTCATAGCTAAACTTTGTAAAGAAATCGTACAAACAATGGAGGGGAAAATCAAACAGTCACGACTCAACAAAATTTGTTAAAGTTCCGTAAAAATCCACAACGGGGAACTAAATATATTTGAAAACAAAAACAAATAATTTTGTATGTCCCCAAGAAGCCTGTAATTGGCATATTGAATTTCGGGGATTAAATTTCTCAACTAGGAGAGAATGTGACATTCGTGACAAATACGGGTAAACCTTACT
>NW_027502102.1:0-36331 GCF_021521415.1 Bidens hawaiensis
AATTTTATGAACATTTCGATATTAATTTAACATGGCTCGGGTTTAAGTAAGTTTATGCCGGTTTGTAGATAAAAATAAGCATGTTTTATCGGTCTATTTAGAATAATATATAACTTTATATATTAAAATTTATAAAATAACAAATATAAGTAGGAGTTATATTAATATAATATTAAAAGCTAAATAGTTAACTAAAACTAGGGGTGTAAACGAGCCGAGCCATGGCTCGACTAGGTTTGAGCTCGGCTCATGAGTAGATTTTCAAGCTCGAATTCGGCTCATTTACTAATTATTAATTATTTTTATATATTTGTTTCTATTGTAATTTTATGTATAAAATAATATATATTATTTAGTTATTTTTATTTATTTTTTCATAATATTATATATATAAATTAATAATTATTAAATATATATTTTAAAAAATTATATGAATTACTGGCTCGCGAGCCGGCTCGAGCTCATTTATTTAACGAACTTACTTTTATGCTCGGGCTCTATTAAGCTCGGCTCAATCGAGCTTTTTAACGAGTCAATCTCGAGTAGCTCACAAGCAGCTCGGCTCGTTTGCGCCCCTAACTATAACTTTACAAACCAAACATATTGACAAGTTGATTATAAATTATGACTACAAATCAAACCAGCTAAATAATTTAAGTTTTAACCTAATACATGTTTATAAAAAAAACAACCAATGAGCTTTATACACATGAATGAATAAGCAATTAACTCTCTCTAATTCCAACTTTGTTATCATGTTAACTCTACATTTTACTTAACAAACCAAAAATTATACTTATTTCTTTTGCACCAAAACACGAAAACATCTGTACAAACCCGAATGTTATGTCGAAACTACTTTAACCCGTCTAAATTCGAACTGGCAGTCCAAAATTCTGAAACGTTCTGATTTCGCCACGAAGCCCAGCCGTTACAATCACCATACCCCAGCCCGACTTACTCAAGCTCGACCCATCACGACTCGGCTTCTTCATAGCCGAAACAAGTTTTTCCTCGGGCCACGTGGCAGAAAACCGGTCGAAAAAGTAGCCGTTATTCGCACTAGTAATAATCCGGGCTGCTACTAATTTGATCTTCGGGGGTTGGTGGATGGTTTAGTGCTGCCACGTCATTAAAGTGGTCGGTAGTGAGCCCATTGTGTTCTCTAGAAAGCCCGTCTTGGGAAGCCCAAGTGTCGGTTTTACCAGGCCACGGGACGGCTAGTGATACGTCTTGGCAGTGAAAATGCTCATAAGAATGAGTAACGGTTACACCTTTTCTGTATCGGCTCGCACGCGCATCGCCTTCGTGTTTCCAAATATAAACTTGTGAATCCTCGCTGGCACAAACAACGTGTTTCCTGTTTGATGTCACCGAGGCTGATATTTGCCTGTTTGTGTTGCGAAATCCTGCCATAAAGGACCGAGTGGAGTTGGTCAACGGGTCAAAGTGGTTGACTTTTTAATGCAAACAGAAACAAGCTGGGTAACCGGTAATGGGTCTAAAAGGAATCAAGTCAAAACAGGTTGACCAGGAAACCCCTTTCATACAAACGAGTTGGGTAACGGGCCAAGTTGAGTAACGGGTCAAAATGGTTTTAACAGTTCAATACAGACCAAAACAAGTTAGGTAACGGGTCAAAGCGAAATCGAGTCAAAACAAGTTGACGCAAAACTCCTTTCAACCAAATAAGTTGGGTTGCGAGTCAAACCAGGTTGACCCGGAAACACCTTTCATCAAACGAGTTGGGTGGCCGGGTTGAGTAACGGGTCAAAATGGTTTTAACTTTTTACTACATATCAAAACGAGTTGGGGTGACCCAAAAACACCTTGAATACAAACTTTTTTTTGTTATAAATGGCTTTAAAAAGTTATAAAACTTTGTAAACGTTATCTTTGAACTTGTGAACAAAATTGAGCCCTTCAACAACATGAACGAGTGAATCGAGAAAAAAACGGGTTGACCCGAAAACACTTTTCAACCAAATAAGTTAGGTAGGGAGTCAAACAGGGTTGATCCGGAAACACCTTTTATCCAAACGAGTTGGGTGGCCGGGTTGAGTAACGGGTCAAAATGGTTTTAACTTTTTATTACATATCAAAACGAGTTGGGTTGACCCAGAAACACTTTGAATCCAAATCTGTTTTTTATTTTTTTGTAATAAATGGCTTAAAAAGTTATAAAACTTTGTAAACGATATCTTTGAAATTGTGAACTAAATTGAGCCCATCAACAACATGAATGAGTGAATCGAGTCAAAACAAAATTGAGTAAAAAACGGGTTGACCCGAAAACACCTTTCAGGCTTTCAACCAAATAAGTTAGGTAGGGAGTGAAACAAGGTTGATCTGGAAACACCTTTCATCAAACGAGTTGGGTGGCCGGG
The DNA here is from genome assembly GCF_021521415.1 of Bidens hawaiensis. Classification (NCBI taxonomy): domain Eukaryota; kingdom Viridiplantae; phylum Streptophyta; class Magnoliopsida; order Asterales; family Asteraceae; genus Bidens; species Bidens hawaiensis. The sequence goes on from NW_027502102.1 coordinate 2,388, forward strand.
TTGAGTAATGGGTCAAAATGGTTTTAACTTTTAATTACATATCAAAACGGGTTGGATTTACCCGGAAACACTTTTGAGTCCAAACCTTTTTTGTTTTGTTATAAATGGCTTTAAAAAGTTTTAAAACTTTGTAAACGTTACCTTTGAACTTGTGAACTAAATCAAGCCCATCAACAACACGAACGCGTGAATCTGCAGATGTAACGAGCACTTCTGATGTAGTACCAGGAGCAAACTGCAAAAGGTAATATGAATTTAAAGCTCAAAACTAAAAAATAATATATCAAAAGGCGAGTAGTAGCTAAATTTTTACCTGAAACCGGTTATCTTTCTATGACGAGAATTCTTCCTTTTGTTGTGTAGGTTGATTTGACTTTTTTGCTGCAACTTATTTTCTGCAAAATTTAAAAAATTGAGTGCAAAAAAAAAAAAAATGAAAAACAAACACGCGTACACACACATATTACATACCAGTTGTGTTGTATAAATAGCAGCTCCCCTTGTATGAACCAACAAGTGCAGCCTTCAATAATAATAATAAGGTTCCATCAGTCACAAAAGAACATACATATTAATATTTTCAAAAGAGGAATTTATGAGGACAACCGACAACCTGACCATCGGGTGTATAGCAAGCAGCCGTGACCATTTCACGCATATCATTCCAATCAACAACTTGATGATCAGGAATGCTCCATATGCGTACTTTAGCATCAAGTGATCCACTTATGAAGTATCTATCATCAACAGGATTGAACTGGATGCAAGTAACTGAATTTTAAAAACAATACTTAGTAATCATATATCAATATATCAACATATATTGGTTCATATGGTTATAAAAGAACATCATACCATAGTCATTGTGAGAAAAGATCTTCAAACACGACTTGCTAGATAACTGCCACAACCGCACGGTTTTGTCCATTGATGATGAAAGCAAATGCTGAGATTTGGACCATGACACGTCAAGCACATCATTCAAATGTCCTTCAAACGAACAAAACGGTCTTTCAGTAAGCCCAAACATGGTTTCTGGAACCACTATATGATCCAAACTTGTCGACTTTCTGCTTATTAATAACCGTCCTCTTTTCTTTTTCTCAAATTGGTTATCGAAACTCGGTTCTGGTGACCCGTTCGACCACAACAAACTATTCAAATTTCCATCTTGTCTATCAAAAAAAAGTTCGTCTTTTTTATCTAACGACACAACTTGCCAAACATGAATAACACAATCCTCACCCGCACTAGCAAGATACTTCCCATCTAAACTAAACTTAATCGTCCAGATCGATCCACTATGTCCTGGCTTTTAAACAAAGCCGTTAAATCTTTACAAGACTTCCCATAATGTCTAACGCGCACTCTCTCCGGACCATGAAACGACACATCTTGACTATCATCAGTCGCAGAACTAGACCTTCTTCCACCCGATAACGTATCTCTATCATCACTACTTCTCTCCTTATAACCTGCAACCGAACTCGCTACATTCTTAATATTCTTCAACCAACCACTTTTCTTCTTCATATTAGCTCCAATTTCATTACTGTTACCGTCCGGTAAATCCTTATTACCAGACTCAACATTCTCCCTTCTCATTAATTCCTGCACAATCGGCGATTGACCAACACACATTTCGAATTCTTCCATAGTTAAACGCCTCTCGGTTCCAACTTCCTTAATTAGGCAAACTTCATCCACCACAAACTCCTTCCCATTATCAAGATTCTTAATTAAACAAACTGAATCCTCATTATTAGTATCTTCACTAACCTCATCTTCCACAAATTCCTTCCCATTATTATTACTATTACTATTACTCCTATTATTATTATTATTTATGTTATTATTGTTATTATTATTATTATTATTATTACAGTCTTGATGATCAGCATATGTTGATCGAATGACGCTAAGGTTAGAAGAAACCGAAACCTGCAAATGATCAAGATTCTTAATTAGGCAAACTTCACTAACCTCTTCTACCACAAATTCCTTCCCATCATTGTTATCATTATCATTATCATTACTACTACTACTACTACTACTACTACTACTACTACTACTAACTCAGTGTTATCAACTATAAGCAACGAAAACGAATCTTGTTAGAGAGATTGAGAATTTTCACTTGGATTTTCAGAGAGTCGGATGGAAACTTTCAGATTAAAAGTTATTTGTCGGTTCCCTAAATACTTTAATCGGATAAAACTCTGAACATATATCAAGTAACTTAGTATGAATTTCGTGATAAATAAGAACCAGACTATCAACCAAAATAACAAAAACTGCCTTATGCGTAGGGCTGTAAACGAACCAAACGTTCAGCGAACATTTCGTGAACCGTTCGTTTGTTTAATAAATGAACGAACATGAACAAGAAATTTGGGTCAATCAGTTAAACAAACGAACATGAACAGAGCCCCCATTCATTTACTTGTGTTCGTAAACGTTCGGTAATGTGTTAAACTGTTAATGAACGTTTGTTCATGTTCGTTTGTATTTGTTGTTCATGAAACTTTTTGTACATTTATTTATTATTATATCTAAACATTTTATATTCTTCAATTTATCACCTCTTAACATAGAATAGGAAACCATATTCTCACATTATTTTTGTATTGTTTTCATTTAATAGGTTTTGATCAAATACAAATTAAATTAACGTGCGGTTTTGAGAGCGGAATCTAGGAAGGTTGCTAAGCATGAGGTAGCGTGTTTGGAGAATCAGCACGTGTTCATTCCATTTACCTTCGACACATTTAGATCCCTAGCTCCCGAGGCGGTTCGCTTCTTGGAGCGGGTGTAGAAGGTGGTCCACAGTGACTCGCAGAGCCCGAGGAACAATGGATTTATATTTAATAGAATAGGCTTTGCGATTCAAAAGGGGATAGCGGCGCAGCTTGTTGCTCGCTTACCTATTATCCAGATGTAGCTCGGTTTGTGTTATATATAATAAATCCTTAAAGAGAAAAAATTAAAATAATTAACGTGCTAACTGTGAGAATCATTAGTGTAATTATGTATACAACAAAGTGTATATATATAATTGTCAACTGAACACAGTTAGCACGTTAATTTAATTTATCGAAATTCAGATTTTATTAACAAAGCCTCCAAATTAATACTTATAACTACTAAAACAAGCGTGCACTCTGCTCCCTAACTTACTTAATGTTTATTATTATTATTATTATTATTATTATTATTATTATTATTATTATTATAACTACATTAGTTAGTCGACGAGTTAATTCAATTACACTAAAATAATACCTGCAAATGCTCGAGTCCGAATTGACAGAGCATTTGCAACCTTCGTTCGTCAACAGACGACGGACGCGAGATCCAAACCTCGTAATTGTCAACCGGACACGTCATCGCATTACAATTCCAATTAATCAGCATTGCGTCATCATCCACGTCATCAGTTTCCGACGAAGAAGACGAACAACTGAGTAACCGATTGAAAGAGTCGTGGAAACACTCGTCTTCATTGCTCATCGTTCCGACATTCCCATCGGATGATGACGTGGAAGTCTAGTTAACAGCGGATACGGCGGCGCGTGAGAGAGAACGGCGGCGCGTGGGGCTGGTTACGGAGAGGGTTTGGGTTTGATTTGGTGGAGGTGTAAAATGTTGTTAACGTGTATGAAGTATTTATATGTAGGTGATGATTAGATATATATTGTTAAATATTATTATTAACATTTTAAACTAATACTGTAATAGTTAGTAATCAATGTTGTAAACTTTGGGCGGATTTGACCATTGACTGATTGGCCGAAAATTAATTGGTGAAGTGGAGACCAGCGATTAATCGGCGCCTAGTCAGGATTTTTACAATGTAGGGTGTAATTAAACAAGCCAAGTTTTTTTTCGAGCTTGGACTGTCTGAGCCTCAAATAAAGCTCGTTTAGTAATCAGGTATGAGCTTGAGTCTTGTATGGGAACCTCGGTTAAGCACGTCGAGCGTTAACGGGCCTTGTGTATTAACAAGTTTTTACTCATTTTAGTCTTTTATGTATAATTTCATGCCACACAGCCTAGCTCAAGCCGGGCTTAAACTCGTTTAAGAGTTTTCTCAAAGTTTATATAAAAGGAGTTAATAACATATATAAATAAGTTGAGCCCGAGTTTATAAAACAATACATGAGCCAAGCTTGAGGTTCAAAAAAAGAGTTCAAAATGAGTTGAGCTTGAGCTCTCGTAGGTCAATACGACTCGAGCATGGGTCCGGCTTGGCTCGTTTACACCCTACAAATAATGCATTGCGAATAAAATAAAAGTAAATCACCACAACACCCTATTAATAATGCATTGCGAATAAAATAAAAGTAAAATCACCACAATAACCATGCTAACTAATACTCCCTCCGTCCCATTTTAAATGTTATGGGACCCAAAACACACAAATTCAAAATGTTTAATCATTTTATTTTATGAGCTGTAAAATGACAATAATGTACTTTAAGTTATTATGGCTAAAAACCATTTTTGTAAAATGAAACATCTAGTATATGTAATAGTAAGTGTACAACTAGAAATTGAATTTATATGTATAGAAATGACATTTAGAATGGGACGGGGGAGTATATTATACCATAAATTGTTAAATTATCACTTAATCTTTGGTGTATGAAGACGGAGAGTGGTGCATGAGAAATTGTGACGTAGGGGATTCTCGTCGCCGATCAATATTAGCACAGGAGGTGATGTGCTGCACCATATAGCGCATGAGAAAGAAAATAATGGCTAGGAGTTGGCGTAGAGATGAAGAGTTGATGCATGAGTAAAAGTCTCTTTTTCTAGATTTATTTTGTAATTTAAAAGAGTCAAATAGTTTTTTGTTTTTCTTTTCTATTCTTTTTTAAATTTCTATAAATGAAGCTATTTTGATGATTTTCCTTAAAATAAAAGTGTAAAAACTTGTATGTGATGTTACTTGGATGTATGTTTTTAAGTGTTTATTGTTTATGGTTAAAAAGTATGTCTTTAAAAAAAGTGTTAGTTTTTTAAAATAAAATAAGATAAATGTATTGCAAACACCATTTAAGATGTTTTATTATTTATGTAACATCTCAAAAGTCTAATATGATATATAGTTGTGATTATATAAAAAGAAAATATAACTATTTTTTTAATATATTTTACTTGTGTTGGGTAAAATCATAGTGTGTTGAGTGATTAGAAATACATTAAAGAAAAACCAACTAATGGTTTGTGTTATATGGTTTATAACTAAAGTGTAATTGAAATTTAAGAACCCTTGGTTTGGGTCCCTATGAAAGAGGACACTAGTGTGCTTTTTGAGAAAAGCAAATGAAAAGGTATTATAAAGAGAGTCCATTAATAGACAAAATTAAAAGATAAAGTTAATTTCTTGGTAGATTTCCGACATAAAAGCAATTTGATTATTAGAGTGTTCTAATAGGTTTCATAGTAAATGACTAGAAAGTACTAGTTCAACTATTTAAGTTTTAAGTTTTTAACTTATTCTTGGTTTATGAAATTAAAGTGTGATACCTTATATACAAGCATTAGAATTTAGATATATACTTTATAACTAGTTATAAGTGTTTGGGTGGATTGATCTTGCACAACAAAAAAAACATACATGTATCGTCGTTAATGAATTATGGTTGATTTGATCTGTAACATGCATTTTTTTAAACGTACGCTTTAAACTCCAGATTGTAATTATGAATGATTATAATAACCGCTATTATACTTTTTGGACATTACTACTTAATCTGAGCAACACAAATATGATGAAGTTTATAAGTGAGAACCTTTTAGTGAATTTGTGCGTAAAATGACCTAATTTTTTAAATTTGTGATTATGCTAGCTAAATGGTCAGGGGTGGAATCCTGTACTAATGAAATTAACCTACTAAATGTACAAGCAACTAGAGTAATTACACTACAAAATGTATAAAGGTAATAATAATCACTGTAGTTAAAAAATAAGAGTAATATTAATTACTCTAGTGTTAACATAATTACTTTAGTTATTTATTTGTATGTTTCTTACGTTAACAGTTGTTTGTATTTAATCTAAACCCAACTGGTCTAAGTGTGATTTTAAAGTTTTTGATATACTTTCACTAATGGCTTTCAACTAAAAGATTAATATCAAAGCTTTTCAAATGTGTAATATGTGATTATTGACAAACCTATTGAAATACATGACTAATATGTGATTATTGAAATTGTTAAATTATGATAAAAATGAGCATAGTTTTGTCAAATGTGTAGTTTTCTTTTGCCAAATAAGTCAAACAAAGTTATTATCAAAGGTTAACACAATTAACTTTAATTATGCAAATTGTCTTGTGGCGGTCCATTCATAATAAAACACACGAGTCTAAAGTCTACAGTTTGAGAAAGGAAAATGATAAATGTATCATAAAGAGAGTTCATTAATAGACATAATTAAAAGCTAAAGTCAAATTGTTGGTTGGTTTTGGACATAAAGCACTTGGACTATTAGAGTGTTTCAACAGTTTTTCATCTTAAGTAAGATTAATTATTTGCCAATTGGTGTTAATAAGGGTCACCTTGGTTAAATATGTGTTTTTCTCATAGATTGTATTAGACCTAACTTATTAAATGTTGATTAGAGGGTTGCAAGTGAACCGAATGAATACGAGCAAGGCATTATTCATGTTCGTTCGCTAAGGAAAGAATGTGTTCACGAACGCTTACTGAACGTGATCTTATGTTTGTGTTCGTTCATTAAGGAAATGAATGTGCTCACAAACAATTCATGAACACAAACGAACACAAATAAAATTGGTAGAACCTAGAGATTGAGGTCGATGTATTCATTAATGTGAATAACGAGGAGGGAAATAAGAACAATGCAAAAACAATGTGAAAATAAGGTATATAGCTTTATGTTACATGTATTAAATTCAAGAATATAAAATGTTTAGATAACATGAAGAAATGTACAAAAAACTTTCATGAACAATATACACACACGAATGTTCATGAAAACATTTGAACGAGCGGAGGCTCCATTCATGTTCGTTTGTTTAAATAATCGAACGAAATTTCTTGTTCATGTTTGTTCATTTATAAAATGAAGAACATGAACAAACTTTCCGCCGAACAGTTCATGAACTGTCCGTTGAACGTTTGGTTCGTTAATGGCTTTCAACTACAATTTTAAAAGGTTTAAAATATTTTCATTAATGGCTTTCAACTAAAAGAATAGTGTGAGAGGTTCTAAAACTCAAATGGTGTTTTAGACACTAATTATTGTTCACCAACGATCAATAATTAAATTTGATGATAATAATCCTAGTGAAAAATGATTAATTGGGATTAATGAAATTAGCAAATCATGGTCAAAATGAGTATACTTTGTCTAATTTATTGTCACACCCCACTTTAGGGCTTAGGCGTGTGACCATAAGTTGGTACCTGTTTTGTAAATATATCAGAGTTGCGGGTTTTATTTCAGCGGAAGTCTTTAATAAAATATTATTACTTTGAAAACTTATTAAAAAGTCAGGTTTAAATACCCATTCATCGTTTACAATACATTTCTTTAGAAAACATAACTCTTTTGTAATATTTTGAAATAAAATATCTGAGCCATCAGATAACATCTAATGACTATAACTCCAATATTCTATTCCTTCTTACTTGTATGTTCTAACCTTTCTTGTTTCCCTGTAACATGGGTGGGAAAATACGTCAGCACAAAGCTGGTGAATAAAGTTGACTCTAAAATCTCTTTTCAATACCTTGGTGAAACCAACAATAATACCTTTGTGACTACTCATTAGGCACCCAACTAAATTGGGATCAAATTACCCTAAGTACCATGTACAATTAATTATATACACAATATCATTTCTCTGAACAGTCCCGTAGACCTTCAGAGGCGTGTTGATGATATGCATGACCTCGGGGAAATGCCGAGTCACCATGTATGAATGGATCCAGACACATGTATACTCTTAATCAGAGTGTCCGTTTCTTATTATTGTACACAAAGTTTTAAGGATTCGTAAATCCTATGCAAACATTCAGACTCATTATAAAAGGTTTGGGGCGTATTCACCTTGTCTGTTTATAATCAGTTTCTTTTACTGATTCCTGATTTCTGATTCTTCTTCTTGTTTTGTTACCTTGGACCTATAGTACGAGAATAACATTTTGTATAAATATCTAGATCAACGATCTAGATTTAGACCTTTAGTCTATATCGTATAGCTTTAACCTTAATGAAAACATTTGGACCTTTAGTCCTTTTCTTTATTTACCATTTATATGCTACGTTTCTTCTTCAGGAAGAAACGTCTATTCTGAGTTTCTTCTTCAAGAAGAAACATTAATTTCATAATTATAATCTCTTGTATTATATTTCTAAGTCATAAAGAAATACTATTTTTAACTATAACCTTTGATTAAGAAAAGTTATATAATACTTAATCGTAATCAAGGTTCGGCTATACCCTCGACTATGGTCTAAGCCATTTATAATAATAAAATAATAACTTAGGCAGAACCCCTTACCTCGCACGGTAGTTAGATATTCCTAAGTTTATACGGGCATCACTTCTTCTCTATATGCACGTTTCTCGAGGCGTTCTTGATCCACCTTTCTTGGCACGCACTTCGAGGAAACGCCGGGTACTTGGCACGGATTACGAGGTAATGATTGTCGGGTCGGTGGCACGCAAAACGGTGTTCGGAACGCAAACCGAGGTAGAGAGAGAAAGTAACTTAGAGAGAAAGTGTGTGGGAGTGTGTGTGCAAATGAGCCGTGACCCCCTCTAGTTATAGCTGTTTTTGGATCCCATCGCGATACGCGATTGGCTCCTTTCTTCCTTCGTCGAGTATCGTGACACCCATATTTCTGAGATCTTGCCACGTGTCGCCACGTGGTCTGACACGTATGCCACGTGTCGCCACGTGGTCTGACACGTTCTGCCACATGTCTTGGCCTGCTGCCACGTGTTGATGCGTCATCACGGCCCATCGCGATACGCGATGGCCGTCTCTTTGGACTCATCGCGTAGCGCGATGGGTTCCTGGATATTATTTTTCAGTTTTGGCCCTTCATCTTTTGCAGCTTGTCGTTTCAGGTCTAATTCTCATTGTCCAAAAATACTAAGGCGGCTCGCGGCGATGCGAGCGTGCGAAGTGCGCCATCAAAGCACCACATTGCGCCCAACGCCCTTCGCCGTCGCCTTCGCCTTCGCCTTCGCCATCGTCCTCGTCCTCGTCCTCGTCCTCATCCTCGCCCGAGCCCGAGCGCGTCGGGTGCTATGCACCCTCCACTAGGACCATTTGGTGCATGATATTCATAAAAGAATATTACCATGGAAAATCTCTTCCTTATAAAGAGCTTCCATTTCTTTACCACTTTCCATGTGGGATAGATTTCATCTTCCTTATTTATACCTTAGTGGAATGCTTCACTTTCTTATATCTTCCAATGTTGGATGGAATTTCTTTCATGTAAGTAAACTTATCTTAGGAAATATTTTTATTTCCTTATTTTTCTTATATTTCTTTATTTAATATTTTCTCATGTCTTGTCTTGATATTATTTTTGATCCCTCAACTTTCCTAAGTTGTCAAATTTGGATCAAAATTTTGTGGATGTTACATCCTACCCACCTTAGAATGAATCTCGTCCTCGAGATTCGTTGGTTTAAGAGCGAATGGTTCTTACCTTTGATTGTCGATTAGATTCTATCTAATCCGGTCGTTGTTGTTACAATCTGTATGTAGAATGTCTAGGGTCTTTATTTTGTTGTTAACTTACATCCTCGAATGATGTAACCAGTCCATAATTCAGAATATCATTAGTAAATATAAATTGCTAAACACATTGATCAGTTGTGTTTAACTATTTACCTTACCGTTATGTATTCTAAACATTTACTGATGTTAACTACATTGTTGTTTTAATTCAATCTGTTGAGTCTATTCCACTAAGTTGTTGTTTAGATTCAGTCTATCGAATCCATTCTATCCTTGATCTTGATCAATGACGTTCTCTATATTCTAACAGTACTCTTTGTACTTTAATTTCATTTTCTATACTTAGCAATCGTATTTTCTTGAATATCTTCAAGTTCTTTTTCTTTGACTTTTTGATCAACCTTTCTAGGTAGTAATAATATTCCATCAGTTGTATTGCTTAAATGTCTTGTGGTCAATAACGAACTTTTTTCGTTAATATACTGACCTTGTATATTTAGATATTTTCTAACGTTTGGTATATCATCCTCCTAGATGATAACTTTTCTCAACGTTTTCTTGTTCTAAGTTTCGCATGAAGTTTTCAATAATTGAACCTCTTGATTGTTCTTTAGAGGTAACGAATATAAGCATTCTTGTGTATTAACACGATCTATATGCTAATATTTCATTTATAACTTAGGGACTTAAATACCCTTCTTTGATTACAAAACTTCTCGTTTAAGAACGAGTAACAAATATACAAAAGTTAGCTAATCTATCTTGACATTTATTTGATATGATCTTGTCATTCATTAATCTTGATTAACTTTTCTTTTCGGGCATTCAGTCTTAAAGTGACCAGTTTCTCCACACGTAAAACATACTCCTAGCTTCTTACGACATTCATCTATTGTGTGTCCTGCTCTCTTGCAATGCACAATTATTTGAATTTTCTAGTCGACACTTCCCAGTATGTTTTCTTCCACAAGTCTTACAAGCTGACTTGGGAGTACTTTCTTCTTTTCCTAGCTTCTCAGAATCTTTTGGTTTCTTGGTTTCTTTGTCATTCTTCTTTTCCTCTTCTTGATTCCTTATCATGCTGTTGATTAAGTATCCGGCCACTTCCATAACCGAATCAACTGTTTCTGGCATATGGGATCTTACCATGTCTCTTATTTCTCTTGGTAACCCATATATGTAACGAGTTACTTTGTTATATTTCGGAGTTACTAGATGTGGAACCAGTCGGCAGTATTCTAGGAATTTAGTGTTATATTCCCTAATATTTGTGCCAACTACCTTGTGATTCCATAACTCAGTTTGAATCCGATCCATTTCATGAATTGGGCAAAATTTCTTTAATATTAAACCTTTGAATGTTTGCCAACTTAAGTTATACATCACTTCTCTCCCTTTGTTCATCAACAGAGCATTCCACCACTCATGCGCCTCTCCTTTAAACATTAAGGCGGAATACTGAATCTTCTCTTCATCAGTACACTTACTTGTTATCACTATTGTTTGCATCTCCTCAAGCCACCTCACGGTTGTGATGGCTCCTTTATCTCCATGAAACTCCTTTGGTCCATAATACTTGAAGTCTTTGAACGAACATCCACTGATTTTGAGTTTCTTTCGTTTCTTATTCTTTAATTGATTATCAGACGTAGAGCTATCATAATCTTCCTCCTTTATTGAAGGAACAAATTTACTTTGATTTCTCTTGTTAGGTTGAATTTGACTTGTAGAAATGTCCTTGATAGCTTCCTTAATCATCTTTGGAATTTCTTCTTTATATTGGGTGGGAATTTCATTATCCTTATCTTTATTCTTAATGTTTTCTTCATTCACATTTTTTTTGGGAGGACTGTTGTGAGAGTTTGCACTTTCTTTCCTTGACATACTACAATAAAATTTTAAAAGATAAGTTCAATATTCGAAGAATTCAAAACATATCTTTTATTCATCTTATTATAGTTTACAAGAGTGCATATTATTTGTTACAATTATAATCTCTACAATTACTAAGGTTCTATTTCTTCCAGCGAATGACTAATTTCTTGATCTTGCTATCTTTCTTGATATCCTCCTTTTCTTTTTCTTCCACTTCCACTTCTTCTATTATTTCTTCCTTTTGAGTGCGAACAATGTAAGAATATTGACTTGCCGAAATATTAAAATATTCCTGAGGATATTCTTCCGGATAAGTCATTACTTCTTCCTTTGGCGTCATTGGTTTCTTGGATCTACTTGATCCTACTCCAAATGTGTTATGATTGGGAATTATTTGAGCTAACGGAATGTCAGAATGAAATGAATCCGAATCTTCCTCCATTGTTGTTTGGTATGAACTTTCATCACTAGATATAGGAATTGGGAGAAAAGACGTTCCCATAAATCCTTTTCCTTTACCAGATCGAATCTTAACAGATTCTTCGCTAGATTGTCGATCGGACATCTGCGCGAGGTTTAAATTTTAGGGATAAGTAGACGCTCCTATCTTATTTGTTATATCTTATCCGTATTTAGTTTTGAATGATTTCTAGATACTTTTCAACTAAGTATCTTGTTTGCTTGAATCAATATTCATATAATAAGTTTTCAAAACTTATCCTTAATCAAAGTCTAGGTATAATTAAATACCTAATTCGCTAAGATTGATGGCTCTGATACCAACCTGTCGCCACGTGGCCTGACACGTCTGCCACGTGTCGCCACGTGGTCTGACACGTTCTGCCACGTGTCTTGGCCTGCTGCTGTAACACCCCGACCAAAGGCGGATTATACATCGGGGCGCCACATATTGCTTCATTACTCGCGACACTATTGGTGTCAATATTTATTTATACACATTTTATCGCGCACGCGCAGCGGGGAAAATAAAGAACATAAATCAAACATAAATCAATATATTATAAATTATAACATTCAAACAACATTAACTTGTCTTGATACATTTTAATTCTAGGTCCAAAAGTAAAAACGTCCTACGTGTCCACAAGCTCCAAAACAGCTACTGCAAACCTGAACATGTGTTAAAATAAACGTCAAACACTTGCGTGTTGGTGAGAAATCAAGTTTAATACAATACATAGATAATCATAAATATGCGCGCAACACGTGTATGTCTAGAGTTTAACAAGGGTGTAATCAGATTGTGATCAAGCCTAAGATAGTTCATAGATCATAGTTCAATCCATGCTCCCAATTGAGCATAAAAACGAGAAAACATCTGTGCAAGTGTAAACAAAGAAAACCGTAAACGATAGGTCTCCCGTGTTCATCTAATGGTACCAACGGAACTGCGGAATAGGCCGAACAAAGCGGTTAATGATACACATACAAATAAACAGCCAAGTAAACGTCCTCAACACATGGGATACTGCGCGACTAAAGTTCATAAACAGTTTAAGACTCAAGTTTTGTACAAACACATGAACATCCCAAAACATTAAAACTAAAAAGGGATTAGGTACGAGATTACTCACTTGATAAACGATGCGGTGTAAGATAAAGCAAGAACCAACTTTAAACAAGCACAAGTTAACCTATAAACAAGATTATTGTTTTAACGATTGGTTTTAAGTCTTGATTATAAGTTAGCATAATTAATAAGTTATTATATATATAATATATTACCGGAAAACAGGGCAGGGGAGAGGAGAAAACGGAGGCAAGAGAGGAGGGAGGCGGCTGAAGAACAACGGCAGAGAGCAAAAAGGGAGGAAGAGAATAAGAGAGATTAAGTGTTTTGTGTGTGTAGTGTTAGGAAAAATAATGTTATTATTTATAGAGAAACCCTAGGGAACACAATCCCTAGAAAAAGGGGAAAAGATCTCAAAAAGTAAAAGATTCCAAAAGCAAAAGATATCAAAAGATATGGCAGCTGCAGGGGGCAAGATAAAAGCTGACAGGGAACAGTAACAGGCATGGGCGGATCAGATAAAGGTACTGGTCAAGCATGGCAAAAGCAGATCTCAAAAGATAATGTCAGTCACCTTTTCTACCAACCAATGGGGTTGGTACGCATGCTGCGCCGAAAGTAACTATTCAGACATTAGATAGGTTAGGTCAACAGCTCAGAAGAAAAGACATTTACAAAAGCAAACGGCTAGAATAAACAGAAGATACAAGGGTTAAGCGCGGAAAGGCTGAGTGCGCGAGCGCGAAGGCTGGCACAACAATCCTTAGCGCACTGCGGGAAGAATCACATCCTTAGCGTGCTGCGTGAAGAACTAGAATTCTAAGCGCATCGCGGGAAGAACATACATTCTTAGCGCATTGCGGGAAGAACATGCATCCTTAGCGCGCTGCGAGAAGAGTTCTCTTCACGCATCGCAGGAACAAGATGTCTTCTCGCAGGCTTCCATGTAAGGAGTCTGGCGCGTGGAGCTGCAGACATCCTTAGGCGGGAAGAACCAAAGGACAAGCAAAAAGAAGAAAAAGAGGGAAACAAGGCGGAAAGAGAGAAGGAAGAGGGAGGGGACGGCGGAAAGAAAGAGAGAGAAAGAGGCGGGAAGGAAATATATATATTATTATTATTAAAAATAAAATATAAGTATAAATAAATATTAAATCATAAAAGAAAGAGATCGGGTCAGAGAAACGGGTACCTGGGTCGGGTCGGATCGGGCAGATGTCACAGTCTCCCCTACTTTAAGAAATTTCGTCCCGAAATTTATCTCGAAGTAGGTTGCGCAGAGAACAGGTGCGGGTACTTGATCTTCATTTGATCTTCCCTTTCCCATGTAAACTCGGCTCCGCGCTTGGACTCCCAGCGAATTTTCACGATAGGGATACGACTGCGCTTGGTTTGCTTAACCTCGCGATCCATAATCTCAACAGGCTTCTCAACGAAATGCATAGTTTCATCAACTTGAACTTCATCAAGTGGAATGTGAAGGTTCTCGTCAGCTAAACACTTCTTGAGATTGGATACATGGAACGTTGGATGCACATTACTGAGCGCAGGCGGCAGGTCAAGTCTGTAGGCAACTTTTCCCACACGCGCGAGAATCTTGAATGGACCAACATAACGAGGAGCAAGCTTACCCTTCTTCCCAAAGCGGACAACACCTTTCCAAGGCGACACTTTGAGGAGAACAAGATCACCAACTTGAAATTCGAGAGGCTTTCGCCTACGATCTGCGTAACTCTTCTGTCGGCTTCTGGCAGTCAGCAAATGATCACGGATCTTGGCGATTTTATCGGTTGTCTCTTGAACAAGTTCGGGTCCTGTGATTTGAGTTTCACCCACTTCGCTCCAACAGATCGGGGAGCGGCACTTACGACCGTAAAGTGCTTCAAATGGGGCCATACCAATACTGGAATGATAGCTGTTATTATAAGAGAACTCGATCAAAGGCAGGTGCGAATCCCAATTACCTCCAAAATCAAGAACACAAGATCGGAGCATATCCTCAAGAGTTTGAATAGTTCGCTCAGACTGACCGTCAGTCTGAGGATGATATGCCGTACTCATGTCCAAGCGAGTTCCTAGCGCAAATTGGAGAGATTTCCAAAAGCGAGATATAAAACGGCCATCGCGATCGGATATGATGCTCAAAGGAGTACCATGGCGGCAGACAATTTCCTTGACATAAAGCTGCGCGAGTTGCTCAACACGGTAGTTTTCACGAATGGGCAGGAAGTGAGCAGACTTAGTCAATCGATCCACTATTACCCAAATGCTATCATGTTTGCTTGCTGTCAAAGGTAACTTGGTAATAAAGTCCATCGCTACACATTCCCATTTCCACGTAGGAATTTCTGGTTGTTCGAGCAAACCAGATGGGCGTTGGTGTTCAGCTTTCACTTTAGAACAAGTCAGGCATCTAGCTACGAACACAGCAATATCCTTTTTCATACCGGGCCACCAATAAGTTATGCGCAAATCCTTGTACATCTTATCAGCGCCAGGATGAACGGAATACCGAGATTTGTGCGCTTCACTCAGGATATCAGCGCGAAGATTCCCATCAAAGGGAATCCAGATGCGATTAAGATAACAGAGAATTCCACTCAGATTAGGGACAAAGAGTGCTTCCGCGCCACACGCTAACTCGGCGCGAAGGTTACCATTACTGATGGATGCGCGCTGCGCGTCACGAATACGCGATTCAAGGTTGCTTTGAATCGGCGCAAAGTGAAGATGCGTGCGCGGCAAAATACAGTTAAGCTGGCAGGGTTTTCGGCTGAGCGCATCGGCTACCACATTAGCCTTACCAGGATGATACCGGATCTCACAATCGTAATCGCTGATGAGTTCGTTCCATCGGCGTTGTCTCATGTTAAGTTCCTTTTGATCAAAGATATGCTGAAGGCTTTTATGGTCAGTGTAAAGGATACACTTAGTACCATAAAGGTAGTGTCTCCAGATCTTCAAGGCAAAAACAACTGCACCAAGTTCGAGGTCGTGAGTTGTATAATTCTTTTCATGAACCTTAAGTTGCCTTGATGCGTAAGCGATAACCTTGCCTCGTTGCATAAGAACACAACCGAGACCTTGGTTGGATGCATCGCAATACACGACAAAATCATCATTACCCTCAGGTAGCGCAAGAACAGGAGCTTCACACAACAAACGCTTGAGCGTTAGAAAGGCTTCTTCTTGCTTCGAGCCCCAAATATACGGTTTACCTTTGTGCGTCAGAGCTGTTAAAGGCAAAGCGATCTTCGAGAAGTTCGAAATGAAGCGCCGGTAATAACCAGCTAAGCCCAGAAAGGAACGGATCTCGGAAGGAGAGGATGGCGTAATCCAGTTCTTGATTGCTTCAATCTTGGATGGGTCGACATGAATACCCATCTTGTTTACAACATGACCAAGAAACTGTACTTTATCAGACCAGAATTCACACTTGGAAAGCTTAGCATAGAGTTGCTCAGCTCTAAGCTTTTGCAATACCAATCGGAGATGTTGCTCATGCTCGGCCTTGGTCTTAGAATACACCAGAACATCATCGATAAACACGATCACGAATTTATCCAAGAAAGGCCTACACACCCGATTCATTAGATCCATGAAAACGGCGGGTGCGTTGGTTAGACCGAAGGACATGACCAAGAATTCAAAATGGCCATAACGAGTTCGAAAAGCAGTCTTCGGAACATCTTCATCGCGGATACGCAACTGATGATAACCAGAACGGAGATCGATCTTCGAGAAACAAGAGGCACCTTGGAGTTGATCAAAGAGGTCGTCAATACGCGGTAAGGGATACCGGTTCTTAATGGTGAGTTTGTTCAACTCGCGGTAATCAATACACATGCGAAACGATCCATCTTTCTTTTTAACGAACAACACCGGAGCACCCCAGGGCGAAGAGCTAGGGCGAATGAATCCTTTAGCAGTCAACTCTTGAAGTTGGCTGGCCAATTCTTGCATCTCAGCGGGCGCAAGACGATAAGGAGATTTAGCTACAGGGGAAGCACCAGGGACAAGATCAATACGAAACTCGACTTCACGAGCGGGAGGGATACCAGGAAGATCATCAGGAAAAACTTCAGGGAAATCACGCACAACAGGGATATCGCGAAGCTTCTTCTCTTCAGCAGGCTTAACCACATGGGCTAGGAATGCAATATACTTCTTCCGCATGAGCCTTCGGGCTTCGGCGCAAGACATAAGTTTAAGACCACTGGAGGGTTTTTCGCCGTAAATATGAAGATCACCATTTTCTCGAGGAATGCGAATCATCTTCTTGGCGCAAATAACTTCGGCGCGATTCTTCGAGAGCCAGTCCATACCAATGATAACATCAAAGCTTCCAAGAGGCATGGGGATGAGGTCAATCAGAAAATCGTTTTCGTTAAGGTTAAGCGTGCAATCTTTAATCACAGAGTTAATTAAAACAGTTTCACCGTTAGCCAATTCAACTGAAAAATCTTCTTTTAAATCGTTGCGCGGTCGCGCAAGCTTCTGCTCGAAGGCGCGAGAGATAAAACTTCGATCGGCGCCAGTATCAAAAAGTATAGAAGCATAAAATCCGTTAAGCAAAAATGTACCATTAACTACGTCATTATTCGCTTGCGCTTGGTGCGCGGTTATGTTAAAAGCTCGTCCACGCGTCACTTGGTTTGAAATCTGGTTCACCGGATTCGCCTGGGTGATTTGCACTTGTAGTCTCGGGCACGCGTTCCGGAAATGACTGGGATCACCGCAGTTATAGCACGACCTGGGTCGTGGGTTTTGGTAGATTGATTGTGGGTTCTGCGGGTAGACTGGTGGTGTTGGCGCAATTGGGTTGGCGGGAGGGACTCTATAGTATTCGGTTGAGTGACCAATGCGGCCACATCGGTTACATTGTCGACACGGGGTCTGAGTTGGGTGGTGAAGTCTACAGGTTGGGCAAAGGGGTTGATTTCCTGTGTAAGGTTTCTTAGGTGGCGGGGCAGGGAGTGCGGGATTGGTTAAGGCATAGTTGTGGACTACAGGAGGTGTTGGGTAGGCTGACAGTGGGTTAGGCGTGTAAACTGGAGGTTGATAAATGGGTTGTTGGGTAATGGGCGGGTTGGTAAGCGCATAGGCTTTGCGCCTGCGCTTGAGGTTGTTACGGTTTGAGGGTTCAGGTTTGGTTTCTGTTGGTTCAGGGGCAGTCTTGTTGAGTTTGGTCTTCTCAGTTCCCCGCAGGAACAGGGTTCCTGCTCTGACATGGTTGTCGCTGAGCACAGCGGCCAACTCAATGGCGTCAGAGAGGGTAACTGGGTTTCTGGCCCATACAGAATCCTGAATTTCCATGGGAAGACCCCCAAGGAATTTCTCTATGGCTCGGCGGGAAGGGGTAACAAGGTGAGGGACAAGCAAACTTAGTTCATGGAAGCGCGTCGCGTACTCGCGCGCTTCACCGCTGTATTGCTTAAGATTCCAAAATTCCTCCTCCAGGCGCTTAACTTCGTTGGGAGGGCAGAATTCTCGCGTAAGAATTTCCTTAAATTCCTCCCAGAGCATGCTGGAAGCAGCTTCTGCGCCACGCGCATGAGCTACTCCATTCCACCACGTAAGCGCTCTGGATTCCAGGACACTGGAAGCATACAGGGTTCGTCTGTCTGAGGGGCATTGGGTATGGAGGAAAGTGTTTTCAATCTTTTCGAGCCATTGGAGCATCACGGTGGCTCCTTCAAGACCTGTGAACTTTGGAGGGTTACCCGCGTTAAAGGACTTAATGTTATAACTCGAGGTATTGTTTTGGCTCAAGGCTTGGGCTATCACGGCGGCCATTTCCTGGGAACGTTGCTGTCTACGCATGCGCGAGGCTTCTCTTTTCTGAAATCGGCGAGATAGCGGAGGCATTCTATAAAAATTTTAATTTTAGTTAATATCTTGGTTTTAGCACAAAGTATAACCTCGAAAAGCTTGGTTTCACGGAGTTAGATACTATCAAAAGTTAAAAGTAAAATAAATGACCCTAAATGCAGACTTAATAAGGGTAAAAAATTCGAATCAAGAATCGACGATTCATGTATCACCATGACTTTCCGAATTCCCAATTTAAAATATACGGGCAAACGAGTATTGGAGATTGGCGATTCATGTATCACCATGACTTTTCAATCTTCAATATGAAATACACAAGAAAATGAGTATTGGAGGTTGACAATTCATGTATCACCATGACTTTTCAAGTCTCCAACCTCAGAACATAATCGTAAATGGAAATTGAAAATCAACTATTCATGTATCACCATGACTTTTCGGATCTTCAAATCCCAACAAACGAATATGTAAGTAAAATCAATAAAAATCGAAATTCAACAAAAATCGAAATATCGCGAAATAGAACATAAAATTATATACTGCGCAAGTGCGAGCATATTCATAAATAACGAGTAATTAACAATAAGCGCGCAAACATGAGATTTCTCTCATGCGCGAGAAGGGACTCTTAGGTATTCTAGGCCGTTACGTCTAACCACCTATCCTAAAGTCAACGAGCTCTGATACCAATCTGTAACACCCCGACCAAAGGCGGATTATACATCGGGGCGCCACATATTGCTTCATTACTCGCGACACTATTGGTGTCAATATTTATTTATACACATTTTATCGCGCACGCGCAGCGGGGAAAATAAAGAACATAAATCAAACATAAATCAATATATTATAAATTATAACATTCAAACAACATTAACTTGTCTTGATACATTTTAATTCTAGGTCCAAAAGTAAAAACGTCCTACGTGTCCACAAGCTCCAAAACAGCTACTGCAAACCTGAACATGTGTTAAAATAAACGTCAAACACTTGCGTGTTGGTGAGAAATCAAGTTTAATACAATACATAGATAATCATAAATCTGCGCGCAACACGTGTATGTCTAGAGTTTAACAAGGGTGTAATCAGATTGTGATCAAGCCTAAGATAGTTCATAGATCATAGTTCAATCCATGCTCCCAATTGAGCATAAAAACGAGAAAACATCTGTGCAAGTGTAAACAAAGAAAACCGTAAACGATAGGTCTCCCGTGTTCATCTAATGGTACCAACGGAACTGCGGAATAGGCCGAACAAAGCGGTTAATGATACACATACAAATAAACAGCCAAGTAAACGTCCTCAACACATGGGATACTGCGCGACTAAAGTTCATAAACAGTTTAAGACTCAAGTTTTGTACAAACACATGAACATCCCAAAACATTAAAACTAAAAAGGGATTAGGTACGAGATTACTCACTTGATAAACGATGCGGTGTAAGATAAAGCAAGAACCAACTTTAAACAAGCACAAGTTAACCTATAAACAAGATTATTGTTTTAACGATTGGTTTTAAGTCTTGATTATAAGTTAGCATAATTAATAAGTTATTATACATATAATATATTACCGGAAAACAGGGCAGGGGAGAGGAGAAAACGGAGGCAAGAGAGGAGGGAGGCGGCTGAAGAACAACGGCAGAGAGCAAAAAGGGAGGAAGAGAATAAGAGAGATTAAGTGTTTTGTGTGTGTAGTGTTAGGAAAAATAATGTTATTATTTATAGAGAAACCCTAGGGAACACAATCCCTAGAAAAAGGGGAAAAGATCTCAAAAAGTAAAAGATTCCAAAAGCAAAAGATATCAAAAGATATGGCAGCTGCAGGGGGCAAGATAAAAGCTGACAGGGAACAGTAACAGGCATGGGCGGATCAGATAAAGGTACTGGTCAAGCATGGCAAAAGCAGATCTCAAAAGATAATGTCAGTCACCTTTTCTACCAACCAATGGGGTTGGTACGCATGCTGCGCCGAAAGTAACTATTCAGACATTAGATAGGTTAGGTCAACAGCTCAGAAGAAAAGACATTTACAAAAGCAAACGGCTAGAATAAACAGAAGATACAAGGGTTAAGCGCGGAAAGGCTGAGTGCGCGAGCGCGAAGGCTGGCACAACAATCCTTAGCGCACTGCGGGAAGAATCACATCCTTAGCGTGCTGCGTGAAGAACTAGAATTCTAAGCGCATCGCGGGAAGAACATACATTCTTAGCGCATTGCGGGAAGAACATGCATCCTTAGCGCGCTGCGAGAAGAGTTCTCTTCACGCATCGCAGGAACAAGATGTCTTCTCGCAGGCTTCCATGTAAGGAGTCTGGCGCGTGGAGCTGCAGACATCCTTAGGCGGGAAGAACCAAAGGACAAGCAAAAAGAAGAAAAAGAGGGAAACAAGGCGGAAAGAGAGAAGGAAGAGGGAGGGGACGGCGGAAAGAAAGAGAGAGAAAGAGGCGGGAAGGAAATATATATATTATTATTATTAAAAATAAAATATAAGTATAAATAAATATTAAATCATAAAAGAAAGAGATCGGGTCAGAGAAACGGGTACCTGGGTCGGGTCGGATCGGGCAGATGTCACAGCTGCCACGTGTCACCAGAGTGTGACACGTGTTGATGCATCATCACGCCCCATCGCGATACGCGATGGTCGTCTCCTTGGACTTATCACGTAGCGCGATGGGTTCCTGGATATTATTTTTTCACTTTTGGTCCTTCATCTTTTGCAGCTTGTCGTTTCAGGTCTATTTCCCATTGTCAAAAAATACTGCGCCACATTGCGCCCAACGCCTTTCGCCTTCGCCATCGACATCTTCCTCGTCCTCGCCCGAGCCCGAGCACGTGCGCGTCGGGTGCTACGCACCCTCCGCTAGGACCACTTGGTGCATGATATTCATAAAAGAATATTACTATGGAAAATCTCTTCCTTATAAAGAGCTTCCATTTCTTTACCACTTTCCATGTGGGATAGATTTCATCTTCCTTATTTATACCTTAGTGGAATGCTTCCACTTTCTTATATCTTCCAATGTGGGATGGAATTTCTTTCATGTAAGTAAACTTATCTTAGGAAATATTTTTATATCCTTATTTTTATTATATTTCTTTATTTAATATTTTCTCATGTCTTGTCTTGATATTATTTTTGATCCCTCAACTTTCCTAAGTTGTCAAATTTGGATCGAAATTTTGGGGATGTTACATTTATGATTTGTGTCCAAATTAGTCGACCATAGGTTTTAAAGGTTTACAAATTTACAACACTTTCATATAAAGGTGTAAACGAGCCGAGCTAAGCCAGGATTCGACTAGGCTCGAGCTTGTCCCATTTAATTTATGATAGCTCGACACTCTGCCCATTTCCCGAGCTAAACTCGTAAGTAGTTTTTCAACCTTGAGTTAAGCTCATTCTTGACTCGTTTATAATTTAATAATGATCACTTTATATGCATTAGTAGTTATAAGAGGGGTCAAAGTGTCAAACAGATGAAGTAAAGAATATTATCCCATGAAATATGGTGGTGATTAAAACCACCATGTTCTCCAACACCTTTTCATTCACCCATTTGATGTTTTACTTGAACCACTTTTAAAAGAATAACTTATATGTAAGGAGATAGTAATCTTTTCATGAACAAACAAGTGTAACATACATACTGCTTCAAACTTTCTATATTATTTTAGATCTGATTAGTCATTATCAGGGTAGCATATGACTATTTCGTCAAATTTACGATGCCACACATTTACGCATACGAAAAATGAGAGTAACTTTTATGTTTGATACCATGTGCATTTTGTACTTGGTAGATAAACAAGTGATCAAAAATGTGGAAGCAACAACATCAACACTTGTTGCATAGGTATGCATTTTAGACGTATTTGTTATATTTATATAGAAGATAAGACGAAATACAACAATACACATTAAGTACCCATCTAGGGTATTCACAATTAACCCAAAAAGTCGGTTTCGTGTCCCTTATGTTTGTTAGTCTCTTGATGACACGCTCGAGGATTTCAACTTTCAATCAAAGTACCATCAACAACCATACATATTTTAAAAGTGTAAGGAACGTGACAACAAACATTGACAAAAAGGTGTAACGTTCGCATTCTAAAGCAGAACTAAGGAGCTTATTTATATACATATTAGTTTTTATCCCCATGTTACGGGCTTGTTTTACATAATTCATACTCAATATTTATATATTATTTTGGATTTTAATTTTATTTATTGTAAGAAAGTTTATAATATACTTAGGGTTTGATGATAAAAGGGTTTAACAGATAAATGAGATTTTTTAACTCGGTTTAAAAACTATCTAGGTTTGGTGAGACCCAAGACCCGCTTATTTTTTTACTATAAATTTGTTTCTTAATTATAAATTATATTTATTTTAAAAAAATCATATATTAATTTTTAGTATATCCATGTTTTATAGGATTTTAATATCAGATATTTGTTGAAATTAATTTTTAGTTTAATGAGATGCTATAACATGTTTAAGGGCTATATGGGTTTGGTGAGACTCATACCCATAAATTCGGGTCAAATGCATGAGAACCCTTCAATTACAAATAAAGTAATCTAGTGTTTTGGACATAAAGCACTTGGACTATTAGAGTGTTTTAGTTTTCTTTTGCTGTTATAAATATTTGTTGGTATTTGCTGTTATTATTTTGTTCTTGATTTTGATTCTTTTGTTGTAATTTTAGGTTTTTTTTCTTTCTTATTACAAATCATTGTTTATGTATATTGGTATTGTAGTTGGTATTGTTTCTTACATTCTCATTTTTTTATAAATTGATATTATTTTCTACATTCTCATGTTAAATTAAAATATACATGAACATTCCCCTACTCCATATCATTTCAAATAGAACAAACAAGGTTGTTTGCAAATTGGCTTTTGGATATAGGGGAGGGTAATGTTGGTGGTCAAAACACGGGTGAAGCAATTATAGAGATACCAGAAGACCTTCTCATCAAAGATTCAATAGATCCAATTTCTGATATAATAGAATTTGTATATCCATCTATTCCTGATAATTTCAAGGCCAAATTTCTTTCACGAAAGGGCAATACTGGCTCCAAAAAATGATGTTGTTCATGAAATTAACGAGCGCTTGCTCTCATTATTTCCAGGAGATGAAAAGGAATATTTAAGTTTAGATAGCATCTGTCCAACTGAAATGATTAATGAGAATTTAGATGAAAGTTTATGCTCACCCGATATTCTAAATGGAATTAAAGCTTCTGGGTTGCCAAACCATAGATTGGTATTAAAAGTAGGTGTTCCAGTTATGCTACTTAGAAATATTGATCCAAAAAGTGGATTGTGTAACGGAACTCGATTAAAGGTAGTGTTATTGGGAAATCGTGTTATAAAGGTAGAGATTATATCTGGAGGTAACATCGGAGATCATCACTATATTCCCAGAATTACCTTGATACCTACAGACAAAAAACTCCACATTAAGCTACAAAGAAGACAATTCCCCCTTGCTGTATGTTTTGCAATGACCATAAACAAAAGTCAGGGACAATCATTATCAAGAGTTGGTTTGTTTTTGAAAAAACTAGTTTTTACACATGGTCAATTGTATGTCGCATTATCAAGAGTTACAAGACGGGACGGTTTGCAGATTCTTATTCTAGATAGTGATGGAAATCTTTCAAATACAACGTCAAATGTTGTATACAAAGAAGTATTCAGAAATCTGTAATAAGTTTGTAATTACTTTAGCATCTTTTATGTAATGTTTAACTTATAAGTTTGTAAATACTTTTTAATCATTTATGAATTAATTTATTTACTTGTTTACATATTTATTTGGTATTCAAATTTTCAAATATTATCTTTATGAAAATGGTATAAAAATAATTTTAAACATAGATAACCTAAAACAACAAAAATATTTTCAGAATACATTTCAATACTTTTCACAAATAATCTCTATATTACACTAAAATTTTATGGAATTAATTTGCTAATATATAACTACATGTAATTTGATTATTAATACAATTGTTATTACTTAACATATTTAACTAAAATAATTGGACGGATCACTAATCTACATCCCTCAAATTCCCAAATTATATTTCATAACCTATAATTATACGTCTTATCCCATAATCAGTTTAATTCGTTCACTTCATAAAATCTGTTAACCATCTTTTATTTTCAATCAGACATATTAATGTATAATTAATTCAACCAATAACTTAACCACATTAACTTGATTAATTACAAGAATCTTTTCACTTTGTATACTAATTATCATATTATCCATTCAATTTTTATAGATTTTACAATCTAATTAAACTTATAACTTATTCTACATTTACATTTTATAGCGTCTTCCAATTGCAATGACCTTCGTTAATCCCCAAGGTCGTAAAACAGATATGAAACTTTATGATGAACAATCAAACCCGAACCTCAAATATAATTTCCCAAAATTGAGGAAATTCATGAAAGCAAGTGCGTTAGAGGACGGTCATGAATGCAACTTTCAATACGACTGCAATGAGGAATATATGTTGGTTTCAAAAGTTCCTCATTAAACGAAATCAGTACAACTGATATTTAAAATGAATGTGGAAAAGAAAAGTTTATTTTGCTAATTGTCAAGACAAGTTTGAATGGTTTGTTTTTATGGTTTGATGTTTTCTGTTGAAACATCTTTTTACTTTGTTGTGTTGAATGTTCATAGTATGGTTTAAACACTTATATGTTAATGTTTTGTTGTTTTACTTTTCAATAGAGATCACCATTTCTTAATGTAGCTCTTTTCATTGTTATTTTTGCTTTTCTTAATGCATTTGCTTCCATGTTCACATTCAAGTAAAACAAACAATTGCATTTTTAATAACAAAGGTAATAAGTAAACATAGTATCATTATACAACTTTGACAAATCTTCTTATTAGTGACTTCATTTGTGATTTATTTTTTTGTCTTAACATAAATCCTTATCAAAGTATAATATTAATTTTAATGTATTATATTTTATTTTTATTTTTTTACATTTTATTTTTTTACCCGTGTATCACACGAGCATTTAGCCTAGTACATAATATGAATAATATCATCTAATAGATGTTTCAAAAGAGTAGTTAATTTGTTATATAATTGAATCTAGTAAAATTAAACATTAATTATAAGGATTAAGGAAAATAAAAATAAAAATACGAATCAAGTATATTGTTAGGATAAATGTGTCACACCCCGACCAAAGGCGGAACATGCCGGGGTGCAACGTGATTGGACAAATACACAAGACACTATTTAAAGTGACAATATTTAATCAACTCATTTATTTCATAAATCAATAATCAACACCTCTCGTTCACACAAACAAATTTAATACAAGTAACATTTATATTGTTCGTTTTACTAATACCCTAATAGTCTTGGTAACATTTCTCATCAAGTTCTCGAGTCAAACAAAATTCAAACATGTAACATTTCATAAAATAAAGTTTGTCAACACAAAGGTTGGTGAGGAATTCATAAGTTTGAGCATATAAGTAAATAGTAATAAAAATGCCACCAAACTTGTATACAAAACAATAAATAAAAGCTATAAACTTGGATAAAATAGTTATCGCTAAACAAGTTAGCGACACCTCGCTATAAGGGGATGCCAAATAGTCTAGGATTTTATTGACAATTGCTAAACACATTAGCACCACCTAGCTACAAGGGGTTGCCAAGTAGTCTAGGATTTTATAGTTATCGTTAATTGCATTACGTTAACGACACTTTGCCATAAGGGGTTGCCAAATGGTCTAGGATTTATAGTTCCACCATCCAAAAGCGATACACATAAGCATATAAGCATGTAAGCATAGAACACCAAATCGAGCAATTATTTAAGTAAAATATACAATCACATTTGTGGGTTTAAGATTCAAGTAAATAAAGCATTTAGTTTGATAAGTATGAAATGTCACCCAAAACGAAATATGGAAAAAAGGGTATGAAAGTACTCACCTCGATTGATGAACCGATAAATAAATAGATAAATAAATGAAGCTCGAACGGTAAACGAACAGATCCGACTTGAAACGATAAACACCTTAGCTAAAATAATAATGTAATATATATTAATGAACTTGTAACCATAATGAAACTATATTGGAAACATTGAACGAGGAGGTTTGGTTGTTAAAATCGGATTACCGGTTAGTTTGTAAATGATTAGAGACTCGTATTTAATTAATAATTAGAATAAAAATAATTTCATTTTGTTGGGACTTTTAAATAACTAAACCAATAATAAATAAGAACAAGACGAGCTTAATTTAAGAGTTCGGTTTTATAAAAATGAATGGATAATAAAGTTTATAATAATATTGTTAATGATAAGATAGAAATGATAATAATAATTCTAAAAAGATATCTTATATATATATACTTATATATATAGATATATAAGATAATAATAATAACAATAATTATTTCTAATAATACTAATATAGTATAATAATTATAACAATAATTATTATTAATAATACTAATATTGATAGTTATAGAATAAAATCTTGGTATTAAATTTTAAGGTGTTGTTGATAAAAAAAAATAGTAATAATAGTAACTAATATTGATAATAAATAATGATATCATACCCGATGTTGGTTCGAGTTCTAAACGAGTTCACAAAATAAATATAATAATATTATTGCTAATAATAAATGATAAAAATATAATATTAATAAATAACAATAATATGATCTTTTAATAATATTAATAATCACTTTAATATTTATAATAATGATAATAATAATAACATTAATAATGAATATATATATTAGTAAGTTTAATATAATAATACTAATAACAATTTTTATGTAATAATATTAGTACTAATAATAACCGAAATTTGTTAAGTATAAAAACAATACCAAAACCGGTTTAGCGTGAGACTCGAACCCGAGGCCTCTAGTTTAAATCACTAACGTACAACTAAACCGAAACCAAGGTAAACAATTGTTAATTTAAACCCGTAAGAAAATAATATAACCATTTCCCGGGTGTTCGTCTTTTACCCAAATCAAAAACAACACTATATCCAAACCAACTCGTTTCAAAATATATAACCAAACAATATATCCGATTATTAACAATTAAATCCGACAATTGATATATGAAAAATTAATAATAACAAAAATCCAAATTATATTGTACCTATTAGTCGTACACGAGTCGTGGCTCTATACCGAGGAATGAAATGAGTCGCACCTGCCGGAAACGGAAACCACAACCGGAGGAAGAGGGAGAGAGAGAGAGAGCCGAGAAGAGAGCATCGAAGAGGGAGAGGCCGAGAGAGAGAAAGAGAGCCGAGAAGAGAGAGAGATGGTGGTGCATGGCGGCCGGAGACGAAGAGGCTGCCGGAGCAGGAGCTCGTCGGAGCAGGAGAAAGAAAGGGGAGGTGACGGCGGTGTTGTGTGTGTGTGTGTTGGAGGTGGTGGCCGGAGTTGGCGACGACCGAAATGGAGGTGGTGGCCGGAGTTGGCGGCGGCCGAAATGGAGATGGTGGTGGTTTGCTTGCCGGAAAACGAGCGAGGGAAGATGGGGAGTTGGCTGGAGAAGGAGAGGTGGGTTCGGTGGTGGCTGCGGGTGATGGTGGTCGCCGGAATGTCACCGGACGCCGGAAATTGGCGCCGGAAAACGCCAAGAGAGAAAGAGGGCGGCTGGGCTTATATTATAAGTTAGGGTTAGGGTTTTGCTTTTATATATGCATAACACTTATTTATAAAATAGCCCTCCAAGTTTCAATAAATGTTTAAAACGAGTTAAAAGGTTTCTAAAGCTTATAGCTAGTTTAAGAAAATCATTTTAAACTCCTTATGTTTTTCTTAACACATTATAATATGACAAAACATCGATTATTGATGATCGAATTATATATAATAATATTATATAATAATTACATAAGGAAACAAAATGTTGAGTCGGGTTTGTATAATAAAAGTTTACAACATGGATACAAATCGAGATCCGAAAATTGACGAATGTCACAAAATGGGTATGTGGTTTTGAGTAATCGGGTTGGATATCACCAAATCCCATACCCGTAAAAAGTTTTATAACTAATCTCATGCATATGGTCCCATGCATGTTTGGTTTCGGGTATACGCGACATGCTCGAGATTTTCGTCATCCCTATTTGATACCATCAACATTAATTGTTTTTTGAGTTCCCCTCACGTCAACTAGGTTGTTTTTTGTTTTTAAATTCAGGGTCGGCTTTGAGATTCCTCGAAACATATTGGGCCATGACAAGCAATAAAAATGCGGGATAAGTGATATAGGTTTTGTGTCTTTTTTAGATTTGTTTAATAGTTTTAACAATTATTGGCTTTTGTAGGACAATCTTTTAAAAGAGAAAAGAAGAATAAGACACAAAAAATATTGTTTTGTTTCCAAGACTTGAACTTGTGATCTTTGCATTTTTTTGCAATGGTTTTTTCCAATTGAACTAAGAAAACTTTGATCCACACCAATTGAATGTATAATCTAAATATATATTTAAAAGAAAGTTTTGGGCCTTTGGAAGGCTGATCCGGAGCTGTAGCCCACCTTGTCCCCCTTTGGGTCGGGCCTGTTTTAGTTATAGATGTATGCTATGGTTTGCGATTGATTTTAGATTGTTTGGGATCAAATATAAACGTGATCTTTTGGGCTTGTTTGGATTAGTTTCGGGATCAATTATTGTATGTTAGGATCATGGTTTCATGATTAATTATAAACTAGCTTTAGAAGCCAAGTGATGCACGAGATGCTTAAAATAAATACAACAGAGCTATAAAAATTAAATGGTTAAATTAAAAAAAACTTATATTTTATTAAATTAAATAGTTTTATAAGTTCAAACAATATTTTCTAATGGAATATTTATACGAATATGTGGTGTCTTCTCACGCAGTTACTTCATAATCATGAAAAAAAATACACCAAGTGATTTTATAAGTTGTAATTATATTTTTTAATAAAATAACGATTTCTAAAAAAAGATGATAATATTTTTATATTATGAATGCCATAAAAAATAATATCATATATAAAAAAAACATGAACAAAACACGCTTTTGTATTATAGTTTCGAAAGTGATGGATGAACACTCAATGAATCCATGGAGGTTGAATGAATATGTAATTAATATTGATATTCTATCATAATTTTTTTTCTTGTCTTTATTATCTTGTACGTATAAATATCGATAGTTGAATTTTACCACACTCATCTCCTACACTTTAAAGTGTATCTAAATTGATTCAATAAAAAAAATAGATCTAATTTCATTAAAGATATAAATATTTTAATTATATTGAGATAAATACTCACATATTGTTAATCTATATAATTTAGTTATTTGATTAAAACATGAATTGCATGTTTTGATTATACTCACATAAATATGTTTTCATTAAAAAGTTGAAGAATAGCTTGATATGTGCCCCCCCCCCCCCCCCACATAATATGTAGATGTAGATTAGCTTGTTGGATTCTTGTGATTAATTATGAATTTGATTGTTTGATAATGTTAATTATCAATTATGTTTTTGTATGTTAGGGTTTAGAGGTTTATTTTTTTTATTTATTTTATTTTTTATGAATGTTATTAATTATTTAGGATTAGTGACATTTGGTTGAGACTTTGAATTAATTAGGTATATATGTGTATACATATGCATTTGTTTGTGCATTTGACTTGTTAATATGTTATGTGCTTAAATTAGATTGTGACTTAGAACCTTGTTTTAATTTATGTTGTGTGTTGGTGTCATGTTTCGCCTAATTTGATCATGTTTTAGTGCCTTTATAACAATGACGATGGCATATAGCATCGGACGAGACTTAGCTCCCTCAACTAATGCATGCCAAGGGGATACTAGTGGGACGATATTTGATATTGGTCTTGGTCTTGACTCACCGTACACCCATACATGGCCAGATGCGCCCTTTATGTTTAGAGGGATCTTCACGAGATTAAGTTATGACCTATTTTGTTTTACTTTGTATTGTATTTTAATCTCGTTTAATAACCTATTTGTCTTGATTTTAGGATTTGATTACAACGCTTTTTGTCTAACCATATTGAAGACTTGTTTTAATGGTCCATGGTGTTATTGGAAGGACGACACTGCGACAAACCACCAAATTATATTTAACGCCTTTAGTGTATGTGCATATCTAAATTTATATCATTAACGTTGATGAAGTGTATATATGTGCAGGGCTGTTCTTGGTGAGCCCGATACTTCTACAAGGAGAATTTGGACGACTAGGCACCTCTTCGACTTCGAGGTCATTATGTACTATCTCTGTCATTTGTTTTTGTTTATTTCAGTGTATGAAAACTTTGGTAAACTAGTGAAGTATTTGCATGAACATTAGATCTTGGGACGTGACATGCAATCAACCACAACCACCTAAAACAACATAATATTATTCACGCTTCTCTAGTTTAAGCATTAGTGCATTACACGTAACATAATAATAGTTATATATTGATGGTCTTAAAAGAGAACCGTTTTCAAAGAATACCCATAAATAAAGCAAATAACATATCAAGAACGTTTAAATTCCATATCTCATTAACTTGTTTCTGAAAAATGTATTATTATTATTATTATTATTATTAACAAATTTTTATAATTACCCAGCTAATAAGTTTAAATAATACTAAAATTAGTTGGAAACGCATATGAATCATTGGAAGAACAAAAAGTAGATATATTGGTAACTAGGATAAAGCCTGTGTGATACACAGGTAGTTAAACAAATAAAACAAAAAAGTTAAATTTATTAATACACATGATAACATAACTTATACATATATATTAGTAAGAATAATTTGTATTTGAATTTTAAAAGAATCAAAATGGAAGGTTGTGAATTTATACCAATTAAGAAAAAGAAAAGGCTAACATAAATTTATCCTAGTTGAGTTGATAAGTCACAAATACATTAAAAGCAAGGCGGTGAGTTTGAATCCCACCAACATATTTTTCGTTTTATCATTCATGAATGAGAAATTGTAAAAATGGAAACTTGTACACTTGGCAACCAATATGAAAGTTCTAATTGAATGACATGTGAAATTGTCTTGCTTTAATAGTATAAGTAGATTCATAAAAGTCGATGACTATTTCTATAATATCTTCTTTGGCCGATCAGGCTATATTTTGGTGATTTCTCCAAACTAAATCACACATCAACTATTTTCTTTCTAAATATAACTAGTTGTAAGTTTGGAAGAGTGTGAACTTGGGTTACAAGTCTCGGTTAAAACTAAATATTTCGAAAAAAGTTTATGTAACCAAAGAATCATGATGTGTGAATGCTAAAAAAATAAATTGGCAAACAACAACATAAGAAAACAAAGAGAAAAAAACTCACTAAAATAAAACAAACACGACACTAAATAATGCTATAAAAAGCACACCTCTAATGTGTAACATCTCTTTTCTTTCACCTAATTTAATTCCACACATTTAACTATAGATAGCATATATATTCACATTTATATTCACCTATACAACTACCTACATAAATCTTATTATTATATGTAGATTTGAACTGAAAGAGAGAGGTTGATGGCAACACAAATGAAGAATATAGAGACACAATATTCACGTGAGCAAACTTCGTCAATCTTCAACAGAGTTTATCGTCCTATGACATTGAAGGTTTGTTTTTTTAACTTTTAATGAATTATTGGTTGCACATAGAAGATACGGCATAAATGATGTCAACAGTCCTAATCCAGTCTTGTATTATATTTAAAAGCCAAATGCAAATCAATTCATCAGGGTACACACTGCTAGAAAACTAAGCATTAGTTTAAATTTTGGATACATAAAAAAGGTTACAGATATAGCGAATGACGTGCCGTCAAAATCATAACGATTGCAAAATTAGAGATTTACACCAACTCCGATGCAAAATTTGCGACTACTTAGGGCATGTTTGGGAATTGGGATTGAGTTTGAAAAATGCTTATTGGCTTATGGGCTTTTTTTAAAAAACCATTTTGAAAAGCCAGAATTTTGGGCTTTTGGAAAACTGGTTTTTAACATTTTCAAAAAGCTAAAATAAGAAAGTTTTTTGTGATTGCCAAACACATTTAAACTCTTTGGCCTTTTGAAAACATCAATAAGCCAATAAATATTTTTCAAACTTAATCTCAAACATACTCTTAAAGTTGGGTGCTAGCCAGTCGCATATTTTACGACTGCTCCATCACATCACATAAAAATGAAAAATAAAAAAAAAGTTGAACATTTATCCAACATTTTTTTTTGTCACAAAGTTAAATATGTGTACCCGGTATCTGGTTTGCAATTATTTATCAATTATTTTGTCTAATTTAATGTTGTATCAATCACAAAGTTGATTATTTGTTCTTTTGATGTTTGTATTGCTGTTTGATCTTTCTTTGCTAGTTATATATTTTCCACATGTAAGTAAATTTGTATAAAGTGCATTTGAGGCCATATATTAAAAACAGTGTTATAGTTAAATCATTTAATTATTAAAGTCCTTTCCTCAATATTGGGTCTGCCATATAAAAACTTTGAAACATTTTCACAATAATTTTACTAGACAAGGTAATAATTAAAAAGATTTAACATTTTTTATTTTAATAAAACAAGTATGAGTTCTTACCAATGTGGTGTATTGTTCCTAAGTCTTACGCCCCTTTAACCAATTGAGCTACAAGGCGGGGACTCCAATGTGGTGTAGTGGTATGAAGTTTGTGTTTCTCAATGGAGACCCAAGTTCAATCCCATTTTCAGTATTTTAAGAGGACATGAGTGGCTCAATGAAAAGATACTGGGATTTTTGTGATCTCCATTTCGATTCTGAGGACGTCCGGGTTTTACGGCCAGTGGGCCATCGGGTGGGTGAGTTTTTCCCGGAACTGGAGATAACTTGAAGACGCTTAAGGGCTCCGT
>NW_027502103.1:0-47504 GCF_021521415.1 Bidens hawaiensis
TTGTTTCTTGACTCAGCCTGACCATTAGCCTGAGGATGGACAGGTGTCGAGGTGATCATCCTGATTCCCCAACTGGCATAGAAGTTAGTTGTTCTCTTGCCAATGAATTGTGAGCCATTATCACACACTATCTCTGCTGGGACTCCAAATCTTGTCAGGATATTGCGCTTGATGAATGAGATAACCTCTTTCTCTATGACTTGAACAAAAGCTTCCGCTTCAATCCACTTCGAGAAATAATTAGTCATAGCCAGCATAAAGACTTTTCCTCCTGGAGCTCTGGGTAGCTTTACGACAATATCCATTCCTCACTTCATGAAAGGCCAAGGGGATATAACAGGATACAAGGGTTCTGCTGGTTGGTGCAAAATGTTGCTATGTCTTTGGCATGCATCACATTTCTGAGAATAATTCATAGCATCCCTCTTCATCGTTGGCCAAAAGTATCCTGTCCTCAGGATTTTGAAGAATAGTGCTCTGCCCCAGGTGTGATTCCCACAGTCTCCTTCATGGATATCCTAAAGAACTTCTTGAGCTTCTGCCTTCTCTGAGCACTTAAGATATGGTCCTGCGAGAGATTTCCTGTATAATATATCATTCATTATAGTATACGGGATTACCTTTGTGCAAAAAGCTCTTGGGTTTTCATCCTTGGGGATAATTCCATCCTGAATATATCTCCTGATCGGGATAATCCAAGAATTTGCATTATCCTCAGGATTCTTGACTCCCATATCTTCGTCATCGTTTGATATTTCCTTGACACCTTGCTCTCCTATTGCTGAGTTCAGGATATGTATGATAGGAATCTTGACACCTTCCGGCATCCTGAAGGATGAAGCTAAATATGCTAGGGAATCTGCTTCAACATTCTCTTCTCTAGGTACCTGTGAAATATCAAACATTTCGAAACACTTTGCTAGTTTTTTGACTAGCTCTAAATATTTTATTAGTTTTTCTCCTCTAACAGTATATGAACCATTAAAATGATTAGTTAATAATAATGAATCAACATGTACTTGAATAAACCTGATTTTCATGTCAATTGCTAGTTGTAATCCTGCAATCAAAGCTTCATATTCTGCCTCATTATTTGTGGCTTGAAATCCGTAGGATATGGATTGAGGTATAATGTCCCCCTATGGCGATTTCAGTAGGATCCTGAGACTTGTTCCTCTAACGTTTGAAGCACCATCAGTGTATAGAGTCCACTTATCTTTGGTTTCTCCAAGTTGTTGGACTTCCAAGTCTGCCTCTTCTTTAAGTTCCTGGTGAAATCATCCACAAAGTCTGCTAATGCCTGGGATTTGATGGCAGTCCTAGGTTCATATGCTATATCATAGGCACTCAATTTCACAGCCCATTTTGCCTTCCTACCTAACATTTCTAGTTTTCTCAAAACAGACTTAATAGGTTAATTAGTTTTAACACGAATAGGGTGAGTTTCAAAATAGTGTCTAAGTTTAGTAGATGCCATCATAAGTGCTAAAATTAATTTCTCAAGATAAGAATACATGGTTTCAGTATCCAATAGACTTTTACTTACATAATAAATGGGATGTTGTTGATCTTCGAGATCCTTTGCTAAAACTGCACTCACAGCATTATTTGATACAGCTAGATATAGAGATAGAGGCTCACCTTCTTCGGGTTTTACCAGTAGAGGAGAAGAAGAAAGATAAGATCTTAAGGATATTAAAGCTTCCTCATGCTTACTGGTCCATTCGAACTTCTTGTTTTTCCTCAGGATATCATAAAATTCTTTGCACTTTTCTGAGGATTTGGATATGAATATGTTGTGTGCCGCTATCCTGCCAGTTAGCCTTTGAACATCCTTGACTGATGCTGGGGATTTCAGATTCAGGATAGCTTGTATCTTCTCTGGACTCGCCTCTATCCCCCTTTTGGTGACCATGTATCCCAAGAATTTTCCAGCCTTCACTCCAAAATGGCACTTTGCAGGATTCAAGTTCATGTTATATTTGTCGAGGATATCAAATGAAGTCTTGAGATCTTGGAGGTAATCCTCAGATTTCTTGGACTTCACCACCATATCATCAATATAAACTTCCATCGTGTCCCCCAGTTGCTCTTTGAACATCATATTAACTAACCTCTGATAGGTTGCACCTGCATTTCTAAGTCCAAACGGCATAGCGATATAACAATAAATACCTGTGGGAGTCATGAAGGCTGTTTCTTCTTGATCTGAGGGCTTCATTTGGATGTGCTGAAATCCTGAGGATGCATCCATAAATGTCAGCATTTCGTGGCTAGCTGTAGCGTCTACCATTGAATCTATGTGTGGTAGAGGGAATGGATCCTTAGGGCAGGCCTTATTCAAGTCTGTGAAATCCACATAAACTCTCCATTTGCCATTCTTTTTCTGCACAACCACCACATTTGCTAACCATCGGGGATATTGAATTTCCCTAATCATATTCGCCTTCAAGAGTCTTTCAACTTCTTCTTGGATGATTATGTTTCTCTCAGGTGCAAATTTTCTTCTCTTTTGATGGATTAGCCTGAAAGAATTATCAATTCCAAGTTTATGTGTTATAATATCTTTGGAAATACCTGTCAGATCTTCATGCTTTCATGCAAATGTTGACAGTCTTGATTTGAGGAAATTGAGCAACTTTGACTCAATATCCTCGGGAATACTCGTTCCTATCAGCACTTTGACTCTAGAATCGTCGGGATAAGGAAGTATTTCTTTAATTTCTTGTTCCCTGGCCTCCATTGCGTCTCGTGTCGGCTTCTGTAATTGCAACGCCTGCTGGGATTTGGCAGTACACTTCATAGAAGAGGTGTAGAAATTCTTTGCATCTTGTTGATCACTGATGATTTTGATAACTCACCACGAACTTGGGAGTTTCAGACATTGGTGATAAGTGGAGGGGATTGCTCCCATGTCGTGTATCCAGGGCCTGCCTAATATAATATTGCAACAAGATAAACAGTTAATAACACAAAATTTTTGCATTTTATTTACCCCTTCAACATATACCGGGAGCTTGATATCCCCAATAGTGTTCTTAGTTTCTCCACTGAATCCAACCAATACTGAGGAGCTGGGGATAATCTCATCCTCAGGAATATTCATATTTTTCAGCACATCAAGTTGAATAATGTTGACAGAGCTTCCACCATCTACGAGGATCCTGCGCACATAATGGTTAGCCACATATAATGTTATTACCAAACTATCATGATGAGGATCCTGAATATTGAATCTATCGCTTTCATCAAAGGACATGGTCTTTGCTTGAGTGAGAATGGATGTCTTTGTTGGTCTGTCAGCCACCTCTAACTTTCTTTGATCAGCAGAATAAGAGGTTCCACAGATGTCAGATCCTCCGGATATGAACAGGATTGTTTTTGCATCCGTTGGTGGAGGAGTTGCCCTTTCAGGAACTTTCTCAGGATTTTGCTCTTTTCCCTTCTTTCTGCCAAGTAGCTCTTTCAAGTGGCCCTTGCTGAGAAGAGAGCTAATCTCCCTTCTGAGCGCAATGAAATCCTCAGTCAAGTGCCCAAAGTCTTCGTGGAAGGCACACCACTTTGATTCGTCTTTCCAGGCTCCTTGTTTTTCCATCTTCTTTGGCCACCTGGCTTTCTCACCTAACTCTTGCATGGCACACATTAATCCATCAATATCAAAAGAAAAACAATAGTCAGAAACCTTAGGATATTCTTCATCATCTTCATCATCTACTGCATTGATCCTAGGGTTATCAGGCTTATAGTAAGGCTTTGATCGATATGAATTTTCCGGGGATTCGGCCTTCCTGTTCGTCTGGTCATACTTCGGGATATCGATCTTTTTAAAGTTTTTCTATCGTCTTCTAGCCTGATAAATCTTAGGGCTCTACTTCTTGCTTCATCTAACGACCTGCATGGAGTCATAACAAGATCATCATAGAAAGAGGAGTCTTTCTCTAACCCCAGCTTAAGAGCTTCCACTGTCGAAGCACGATTTAGATTTGGAATCTCCAATGACTCCTTGCTAAACCTGGTAATAAAATCTCTCAAGGATTCCCCAGGATTCTGGGTAACCCTGTAAAGATCACCTGTCATTTTCTCAAATGTTCTACTGCAAGAAAACTGGTTATTGAACAAGTTAATCAAATGAGAAAAGGAAGTGATAGTATTAAGAGGAATACTCAGTAGCCATTTCATGGCTGCTCCAGTCAAGGTGGACCAAAATCCCTTACAAAGGCATGCTTCCTTGATTTCCATAGGGATTGTGTAACATGTTCCTTGGGGTCCGTCGAACCATCATATAGCTTCATATTTGGGGTTTGAAATCGTTTAGGGATCTGTACGTCACCAATTGATGGTACAAATCGGGATACTCTGTGACTATCAGTGGGAACTTCAGCTATGGGACGGATTACACTAGGAACATTTGATATCATGTCCCTGAGCTTCTGTAATTCCTGGGCTAAACTTGAACTTATGCCTACATCCTGCAAAAATCCTTGATTAGCATTAAATAGAATTGTATTGAAAGTGTTACCCTGATTAATATTCTGAGGGCGGTCTGGGTGTTGTAGCTTGCATTCCCAAACGTAGTGTTTCCTGGAGTGAAAAATGGGGTGGCCGAAGTGTTAGCCTGCATCGGGATGAAGTCTCCCTGGTGCATCTCAGAGGATTCTGCAAACTGCTGAGTCTGAGTAAATGGTTGCTGAGGATTGAAGGACCCTGATGGAGGGATACCCGAAAAACCTGCATGTTGCTGGAATCCTGAGGATAACGCCTGCTGATAAAGACCTGAGAATCATGTCTGGTGGGACAATCCTGAGGATCTGGATTGTTTAAGCGATCCTGAGAGTCCTCCCTGCTGCGACAATCCTGAGGATAACTCCTGCTGATAAAGACCTGAGGATCCCGTCTGGTGGGACAATCCTGAGGATCCCACCTGATGGAACAATCCTGAGGATCCAGACTGTTGGAAAGATGAGGATCCAGGGTTGTACGCCATGGCCGACTCCGGACGCACCAATCCTGAAGATCTTGGAGGAGTGAAATCCAAAGATCTCGGGATTAGTGGTGTAAATTCTTCCACCGGCTTTTTGGCCTTCCTCATATCTTCCAGTTCCATCACAAGCATCTAGTTGGTCTTGTTATGGTGATCCATCTGTTCATGTAACCGTCTATACAGAGACAGAAGGTCGTTGTTGGACACCATAATGGGATCCTGGGGAGACGGTCTCGCTCCTGAGAACAAGGGAGTAGCAGCTTTCTTCTGGGTGTTGTCCGGTTTCTTCGGGATACCACCAGCAGGAGGAGGAGGCATAGAAGGCCTCACAGTGGAATCTGAAGCTGCGACAGAAGAAGAGACAATCTTCGGTTGGGAAGACATGTTGTGGATGTTGAAAGTAGAGTTTAGTTTGAGAATTAATAATGATCAAAGCAGCGTTTGCCCCACGGTGGGCGCCAAATTGTTTCGTTCAAAAATTAACAAGGTAATTTTGTGATCAAATTTGTATGTGAGGTAGAGTGTTTGATCAAGAACAAAGTGAACACAATGATTTGATTTCGAGGGAAAAAGCCCTTGATCGTGAGGATCTCCGGCACAAAAAACCCCGGACGGTGAAAACTATCACCGTCTCTTTTATTAATAACAAAAAGGTGGATTACAAGTGGTGGAGCTGAAAATTGCTTGAATACTAAGTGTTACAATGAGTTCTGGTAGCTATGAATGTGAAGTGTGTGTTACATGTGTTTTTCTAACTGATCACAACAGCCTATTTATACTGAAAATCCCTAACTAACTCTCCGAGTATCCCAGAATTGAAAGAGTCTTCCAATATAGCCGTTGGAGCACTCTCCTTTGTGTCTATCCATGTTCATCAACGTTCATCCTACGTCTTTGACCAATTCTTTTGGGAGTCGCTCATCAAACATGGTCCCACCTGCGAAATAACCTCAAATATTCGAGGATAATACAACAGTTAGTAATTATCAAGGATACCGAATACTGAAATCCTGTCAGTAAATCCAGGATCCTTATACGTAGAAATGATTCCAGACAATAATAGAGTTCTCCCACGTGCTAATATTAACTATAAGTGCTAGATTTCAGCATACAGTCAATATTTGACCGTTAACCAAGAGAGAAATGTCTATTTATTAGCATTAATACTCATGATACTAAACTTACCTAAGAATCCTGAACATATTTGGGATCCCGAGCATATTTAGGATCCTGAGCTGACCACATATCCGACTATAAATTTGGGCCCTAACAATGGCCTTTCATGAAACGGGGTATGGATATTGTAGGAAAGTTACCAAAGGCACCAGGTGGAAAGGTCTTTATGCTTGCTATGACTGATTACTTCTCCAAATGGATTGAAGCAGAAGCAGTTGTGCAAGTCCGAGAAAGGGAAGTTATATCCTTTATTATACGAAATATTATAACTAGATTTGGTATCCCTTATAAAATTGTTTGTGACAATTGTTCCCAGTTTATCTGGAAAAGAACCACTAACTTTTGTGACTGTTGGGGCATCAAGATGATTACTTCCATGCCGATCCATCTTCAAGCCAATGGTCAAGCGGAGTCTAGCAACAAGATTATCATCAACAACTTGAGGAAGAAATTAGGATCCAAGAAAGGAAAGTGGGCAGAAGAACTTCCTTATGTTCTTTGGGCAAACAGGACAACGCCAAAGATGCAACAGGTCAAACACCCTTCTCATTGGTGTTTGGCTCAGAGGCAGTAATTCCTACAGAAATGATGGTCCCTTCAGCCAGAACAAGCATCGGTGATCCTGAAGCCAATGAAAAAATCTTTCTCGAAGACTTGGATACTGTTGAAGAACTCAGAGACCTAGCCAAGATCCGTATGGCAGCTTATCAACAAAGGGTAGCTGGGGCATACAACAGAAATATAAGGATCAGAAGATTTCAAGAAGGAGACTTAGTCTTGGGAAAGCTTTTCAAAACACAACCAATCCGACTAATGGGAAATTAGCACCCAAATGGGAATGTCCTTATTTGATTGAGTCGAAGGCAGGAAAGGGGGCATATCATTTGCTCACTATGGAAGGTAACAGGTTACCAAGAGCATGAAATGTTATCCACCTCAAGAAGTACTTCTGCTTATTAGGATCAAGTATCCTTTGAGGATCCATTATCCTTAGAGGATCAAGGATCCTAATATCGATAATATCTATCTAATCACTTATTCATTTTAGATTTTTACTTATTTAAGGATAACATATTCTTAACATTTGTACTTTCCAAGTTTTAAGTAACAATGCAGGATATGAATAATATGTTTAATGATAAAGAGGTTGGCCCCCTCTCCATTACACTTAAGGTACTCTACTATTTCCCTTGGCCTAGCCCATGATTGGGTATGACCCCCGATGGTCATATCCCCTAAGGTTTAAAAGTTTTCACCTTCTTATGAATTAGAGTTTCTACACTCTCGCTTGTAGCGCACTTTATCCAACGTATAGTCTGGGGCAGCGGGACCAGTACACGCTTAGTGGCTGACAATTTCGTTGTTTTTGGCTATATGAAGGATCCTACGATTTATGGTAGACGTACCATACCACCGATTTATAACATTTTCATGTTATCTTACGTTTGGGCTAAATCCTGGTTTGGGTGAGTCCCCATTTGACATCGGTATCCTTGGGCCAGTCCCCAGTTTTGGGCAAGTCCCCAGTTTTGGGCTTGTCCCCAGTTTTGGGCTTGTCCCCAGTTCACAGGCTTGTGCCCAGCTGCACGAGCTTGTCCCCAGTTTATTATTTGGGCTTGTCCCCAGTCTAATGGGTTTAATCCCGATTAACATTATAACTTGTTTGCAACAGATTTTCTAAGTTCATTACGAAGATTAAGTTCTGTGGATTCAGAATCCTTAAATTACTTCTTCGAGGATCACAGAAGAATCAGTACTTATGGTAACTAAGGTCTACTTAGACCTTATGGTACAATTCCTACTTATAACTTTATTATAAGTATTTTTTTGTTTAAAGACTTGATAGTTTTTGAATTATTCCTCTAAGGATATTGAATCCTAAAAATTTCTCTTTATATTTAAGGATATTCTATCCTAAAGTTTGGGCTTAAAAATGGTCTTTTCTAAAGTTTTCTTTTTATTATTTTTATTAATTTTAAAGATGTTCTATCTTAAAACTTTTTGAGAATATCTATCATGAACATTTCTTTCAATCAAGAACAATTTTTGAAATTTTTAACAGAACCTTCACAATAACAAGCAAATAGTTAAAAGTTTTATATTATTAAACATAAGTCGCGAGGACTTATCCAAAATCCTTAACCCGGATTTCTCCATACGAAAGATGGACCATCCACCCGGGTTAAGCAGGTGTTACTAATTGTTCTTAAGGTGCAGGAAAATAAAAGTCGGAGGCACCAAAGGTTTCATCCCCACAAACAGATGATCCATCCACCTTCGGTACCCCTGAGAATTGTCTTGAGGATCAGTGATCCTTAAATCCTAGTTACTATTGTCTATTACAACTGAATTATCCATCAAAATATCAACATAAAAAAATAGGCTCGGGCCTTGTCTTCAATATCCTTCATCGCCCATTCAAGCAGCTTCCTCGCCTTCCGCAGCACAAGCTCCTTCACCAGCTTCCGCCACATCCTTGACTCCACTAGTCCCAGCTTCATTCTCCTCAGCCATCTCCATATCCTCATCGCCACCGAGTGCCGCCAGAGTAGTTTTCCACTTCTGCACATTCCAGGTCGCCCTATCGAAAGCAGAATCACCGCCTCCATCACCATCTTAATCCTTGCTTGCAGCACCGACCTGGCAGCCTATTAGCATTCGTTGTAACATCGATCGTAA
The DNA here is from genome assembly GCF_021521415.1 of Bidens hawaiensis. Lineage (NCBI taxonomy): Eukaryota > Viridiplantae > Streptophyta > Magnoliopsida > Asterales > Asteraceae > Bidens > Bidens hawaiensis. Next base: position 8,837 of record NW_027502103.1, read on the forward strand.
TCTCCAAGACACTTGTAACCTTTTTTTGTGATTAATAAATTGGTGATCGACGAGTTGTCATCACCCGGGGTTTTTTTCGTTTGATCTGAACAAGATCAAAGGGTTTTTTCTCGCAACAAATCACGGTGTTCATCTTAATTTCGTTCATACAATCGTTATTGTCACCATAGCACTAAACCTCACAATTACATCTTTGGATACATTATCCTTAGCAGATTTTTGTCCAAAACAATGTGATTACATAAGCATAAAGATAGCTAGGCAACTTTTGTATTCAGCCAAAAATAAAGTAGTTTGTTTACGTCTTCACTACATACAAGTTTGAATTATTGATTTGGGTGTACACTATAAAGGGATATGGTATATATGTATTTCCAAGAAAGAAAGGATAAGTCGTTTTTTTTACATTTGGTCAAGTCTATGTATACCTGCACATGAATACGAATATAGCTACGGTTTAATTTTAATTCTTTTTTCTGAAGTACATATTACAAACCTTTGGTACAATTGTGACTTGAAGTACAATTACAAACCTTATTTAGGTTGCAGCTTGATTTTTTGTTCTCTAAAAGTTGCATACAATATGTATAGCTTTTGTTGTTTCAAAGTTTTGATATTAACCATCAAAATCAGATTATGTTAGAAGATTTATTTTGCTTTTATTGTTTACAGAGTTACAGATTTTTGGATTATTAGAAAGATTTCAAATTTTGTATGGACTTACTACCACCCGCCACGAAGTGCGGACATTAGTGGTAGCGTTTAAACGCCGTTTGGGGTTTCACACCCACCCCGCCGCAACGCGGGGATGAAAAAACTAGTTAACATATAATACAGAGCAACTTAATGAAGTAAAACACTGTCTCTAGTGTGAATTTGCATTTTAAATATGAATGTACATAAAATCAAACCAATTATTAATGGGTAAACGGTTTGACCAAAAAGTCAACCTGCATTTAGAATTTCATAAATTATTTTTGTATCATAAACGATACCAAATACCTGTAACATAACGAACCGACCCGTTATCAATCAAATTCTTATTACATTCTCATCGTAACATACAGGCTCTTTCTATTACGTTCCCACCGCAACGTAATGCGGGCTCTTCCTTTTACGTTCCTGCCGCAACGCACGGACTGTTGACTAGTTAATGTATATAAACCTAAGGAATTATTTAATGCATTAGGCCAATAATCTATTTTCTTTTCTGTTGGTTTTTTGAACGGCCAAGTGCAAGCCAGCTCATGTTATGTCATATCATAAGATAAGGGCTTTGACATTGCAAATAGTTCCCCTCTATCGACATCTCTGATTTAGGAGAAAATGATATACTAGTTTATTATAAACACAACTATATATTTTTTTACTAGTTTGAGACCCGTGTAATACACGGGCAATTAATGAAAATTTTAATATTTAAACATTAAGCAAAATACAATCAATAACACAATTGTCATATATTGTTAATATAATTACAAATTACACTAAAATGACAAGGATTATAAAAAAAATAAACAAGTATTATATAGATAAGAAAAAATTTCCTTGTACACAAAAAAAAAATAAAAAAATACACAAGTATTTTTAATGTCAAGCATCCAGGACCATCACTGATAGATGTGTTGATGTAAGCTATAACAAAATGACAGAAAGATGAAAACTTTATTAAAAATGCAAGTTTTTCCCTAAAAATAAGATAATACATGGAATTTAAAAAAAATAAATATATGAAAAAAATCCTACGCATATGGCCCAACAAATGGGCTAGCAGGTGCATCTTCCCCGAAAGTTCAGCCCATGCCCCATCACCACCGGTCCAAATGGTCCTTGAGCCCATGCCTTTGGGGTCTAAATTTCAAAAGTTGCAATTTTGGGGTTTGAGGTTTCAATTTTGTAACATGTTTGGAGTGTGAGGCTAAATTTCGTTAAATTTCTCTTATTTAAGAGCTTTTATGGATTGTACCTGAATTTCAAGTGATTTTGTTGTTGGTGTAACAATAGAGAGGGGGTAAAAATGTCATTTTAATTATATTTTGACTGAAATTCCTAAAATGCCCCTTAGCAAAAACTTGACCCATGTCAAAATTTTTGGATCTATCGGGTAAAATGTGTCATATTCAAGTTCACATGTCTGCCTAATTTTCGGGTTCGAATGGGCTTACACAGCCTGTTTATGGAATCTACCCATTGTAAAAAAACATAAAAAAAGGAAAGCAACAATAATTTGTTACCTCCCACAGCCAACAAAGCCACAAAGAAGGCATATCTAAACATTTTCCGAGGATTGACATCAAACATTTCGACTTTTCAGACTTCTGTTGACAATAACGAAATACCTGAAGCAATCCTAAATCAGATTATGATTAATATAATCCAACTATATAATATTAACATGATTAAAATACTTACAGGGTTACATGGCAAGAAGAACATGTCCACTTAGAAGTAAATGAGCAATGAAATTAGTGAGTGCACATGATTGTCAAAATTACACTCATATCTTAGTCCAATCTGTATACAAAAAACACATACACACACAAAAACAAGAAGAATATAAAAGCATTCATAAAACTTAACAGAAGTATACATATATATTAAGTTAGTAAATACCGAGACAAACCAGAAACAATGGCTGCTATGTACTTGCAGGTGAAGTTTGTGTGTGTTTATAGATGTGTATATTGCACATTAATAGTGAGACATGACTCCGCCTGCATTCAAACATAAAAATTAACAAAGATTTTGAATAAAACTTTATTATAAACTATGAACAAAAACCTCCGAAGATGAGAAGCGTCTTCGATACATACAACGCCGGCGGCACTGACGGTGGAGACAGAAAACTTCTGATCCGTTATGTAATCCCTCGTTAACAGATCTAACACAAAACATAACATATGCAACAAATTAATTAATCAGGTCAAACAAACAATTAAACAAATTAGGGCGAATTGATTATGAATATAATAGTGAATCGAAATGAATTGAAATAACCTTTGGCTTTCTTGCCGATATCAAAGAAGAGTCCCGGTCCGGTATTCATATTTTGCCTTGAAGGAGAGTTTTCGATCGATGGATGGATGGCTGTGTGGAAACCGGAAAGAGGTCGTGGAGTGGCAGTGCGGGCAGTGGTGGTAGTGGCGGTCGTGGAGGGGCAATAATAGTATTCAATAGTCGATATCTATAGAGGATCTTCTTTTCCATCATTCAAGGCTTGACTGATGGTTATTTTCTTAGGGCGGTTCATGAGATTTCGGTGCCGGCAGTGACCATGGAGAGGGGGATGGATGATGAAGTTGGGAGAGTTTTGTGATTTAGGGTTTAGAAAGGAATAAAAGATAAGATCCGAATAACATTAAACAAGGTGGGTAATGACCCATAGGTTTCATATTTTAAAAATGGGTTAAAAATTCTAAGAATTGATAAGAGCTTGACAAATGATACTTGGTGGTAGTCTTTTATTAGAGGAGTAAGATTTTACAAATAGAGATACACTACTGATTGATCATAATTAAAGAATGATATGGTTTCACTGGTCTTAAAGAAGTAAATATGTAGGTTAATTAATAACTTATTCATTGGTAAATAAGACGTGAAAAAAAAAACTTAAATATTTCTAAACAGAAAAGCAGAAAAATGTTATATGAATACGTGTTTTAAAAATAGTTGACGTAGTCCTGTTTACTTCTTTATTGGCCACAACCTACCAAACAAGTATAAGTTGACTTTGACACAGTCAAAAATCTCTAAAGTCAACTCCTCCAGCCTGCCTATAACATTATTCTTCCCTAAATGCAAATCATCAATTGTAGAGAGAGGGAGACAGAGAGATGGGCAAGCTGATGCACAACACACAAATCAAGCACTCAAGTCACCCTCATCTCCTTCAATTATCATCAAACCTACAACTACAAACCAACATCAGTTGTGCAGGCTGCAACCTCCTCGTTTCTTCATCCGACCACATCTACGCGTGTACACCGTGCAACTTTTTGTTACACGCGTCATGCTCCAAGTTTCCCGAACTAATCACCCACCCGTCCCACCGTGAACACACGCTTTCCCTTCTTGCCACCTCTATATACCCGGGTGGTTTCTTTCGGTGTGATGCCTGCAGTCAACAAGGAACCCGATTTAGTTACCATTGTCAGGTCTGTGACTTTGACTTGCATGTGTTATGTGCCACTAAACCCCTCTCGGTCAACCACCCGTTCCATCCGCACCCGCTTTTCCTTACTTTTTCATCCCCATATGGTCAAAAGTCAGGGTTCTCGTGTGATATGTGCCAGAGTGTTGGCTCGGCTGACCAGTGGCTCTACCGCTGTGGTTCGTGTGAGTTTGATGTTCATCTACACTGTGCCACGGCTAAGCCGGCTCTACAACACAGTCACTCGTATCCAGGTCCAGGTTCGGTCTCCCACCAACCTCAGCCACTTGCGCATAGCATGAGCACGGGTCATACTTACTGGCAAACACAGAACCCTGCACCCGTTGCTGGTCAAAGTTACCAGCGCCCGACGCAACCACAAGCACCAGTTGGTTACCAGGGTCCTCCGCCGCCACAGACACACGCACCTGTTTGTTATCAAAGTTACCAGGTTCCAACACAACAGCCACCAACACCGGTCGGTGTTCAAAACTACCAGATGCATCAACAACCACAACCTAATCAAAATAATGGACTGGCGGATGCGATGGTGAACGGGTTTGTTGAGGGTGTGATGCAGCAGATTGGGCAGGATTTTGTCCAAAGTCTTACAGGAGGTGGCGGCGGTGATGTGGTCAACGTTGACTATGAGAGCAGTACTACAAACGACTATGAATGCAGTTACGAGTGAAGACCGATGACTAAAAATTTGTGAATGTAATAAAGTTTCAATTTCTTTTCCGAAGTGTATGCAATGGTAACCTACTCATGCGGTTCTATTAATCATTTGTGCTTCAAACAATTCAGTAACATTATCTTTCTGGTCACAAATCAGCAGCAACATTACCAACTACTCAAAGGTGACATATAATTTAACAACACTAGATTTTGAAATAGTAAATTACTTTAAAAAATTGATCAAATAAGTTGAGACAGAAATATCATGCAATCTTATCTGATATTGCGTCTTCCAGTATCTTTATCAGTTTCTTACTTCCACCCATTCGAGCTTCATCAAGAGGCGTATGACCCCATCTGCAACCAGACCAAAGAGTTAACAGTTGTAAAATGAAGCAACTATTAAGTGTTTTTTATATCACATGTGAAGCTTCAAAGTTAAAACATACCTATCTTCGGAGTATACAAGCCCAAGAAATTGTATTCTGCAGCAGCAATATGAAGTGGTGTACGATTTATCAAGAATCGGTTTTAAAAACGCTATGCAACAGCTAGCGTTAAAAGACAATTTCCAGCATTGTTCATTTCCAAAGATGCCTCTGCTTCCACTATTCTACGCGCAAGTTTCTATGCAAACTTAAAAACTATATTAAACTTCTGAAGACTTTTCATGTTTTCGTTTTTGCTCCATGCTGTAAACTGAGACCAACTATTTCTACAAAATGGCACAGATGCTTATTCTTCAATGAAGTTGGATGTCACCGCTAAATTCACATAAACTGATCTAGCATCTTAAATAACTGTCAAACGCGGTTTGAAAAATTAAAAATAATTAAGAACTAATACCAAAGGTGTTCTTCCACCATAATATGTGTTATTAGGATTTTTCTAAACTTCAACCAAACGCCTAACTAGATAGAGATCGCCATTCATACACACGGCAGCAATAAACCTCAGAGCCAACTCAGATTTATGTTTTGCTTCATGAAGTACAAATTCCGACTCCATATCTTGTTTCAAAGGCGTGTTTATTTCCCCCGATAACAACAAATGAGTTGTTTAGCTCAAAAGCTAATTTCACAGTTGCACTATATAAAAATCAAGGAACACACTTACAGGTTAAATTAAGTTTTTGATTTAATATTTTACAGTCTTTTTGTGAGAGTTTAACATCCGTAGTTTACAAGTCTCGGAAAACGAATAAAGATTATATATTATAGAAAACTAGTGTTACACCCGACGCGTTGTGCCGGGACAGTTGGTAAAACCTCAACGTTGAATACAGGTGCTGGTAAAACCTGAGCGTTACGTTGGTGAGTCGACATAAATTTTGTCACTATCGTTTACATTCGCTATAGTATAGACACCATTGGCAAAACATTAGCGTTAAACCCAAAAAATATATTCGTTAAATTAACATATACAAACTAAATTATTTACAACGACGTATCTTTGGTCAGTAAACCTGGGCGATGATAAAAACCGAGCATCGTCGGTCACGGGCATTGAGGCGTTCGGTTTCGGCTACATTCGTTATTACAGTACCGGAGCTAAAAAAGGAGGAAATATAAAAATAGAGTGGACCAATGGGTGTTGTCGGTCGGTAAACTCTAGGGTAAACCAAAGCGTTGAGCCAGTATGTCTATACGAATTCGGTTGGTTTCCGCCACATTGCTAAGATATCTGAATTAAGACAAACAAAAGAAACAAAAGTTCAGTTCGGTCGGCTTCCGTTATGACGTTACGGTACTAAAACGGAAAAAAAACAAAATGCCATGGACAGGTAAGGTGTCATGCTGCCAAATGGCCTAATGACGTTTTAGCGGCACCAAACTGTTCATTTATATATATATATATATATATATATATATATATATATATATATATATATATATATATATATATATATATATATATATATATATATATATCAATCAATATCAATCAATCATACCCAGTAAAATCCCACCGACAGCAGAGCTATAGATAGGGTCTGGGGAGGGTGGGATGTAGGCACACCGTACCTCTATCCAAAGGAATAAAGAGGTGGCTTCCAGAGAGACCCTCGGCTCTAAGAACATGTGTATGAAGCAAAAAAAAGGAAATCAAAGTTTAACAGTTATATAAAAAACTACTACTAATTATAATAATATTAATAATAAGGTCACAGTTTAACCGCAATATAAAAGCTAATAATAATAAAATATGTAAGGGAAATACCATTATGGTATGTGACCTAAATAAGTTAAGTCTAAGCCCTAAGGTATTCAATTCTCTCTAAAAATCCTTAACTTTAATTCTACTTCTCCACGAATTCCTATCCTCAACCATGTCCTCGGAGAGGTTTAGGTCTATCAAATCATGCCTAATCCTCTCATCCCAAGTCAATTTCGGTCGTCCTCTACCCCTCCTCCCCTCTATAGTAATGTTTTCTACGGATCTAACAGGATTCGTCGTCTGTCTTCTCTTTACATGTCCAAACCATCTCAATCTCCACTCTCTTATCTTGTCTGCTATGTTCGCCACCCCTAATCTCTCGCGAAGCACAACGTTTCTTATTCTGTCTAGCCTTGTGTGCCCACACATCCAACGTAGCATTCTCATTTCTGCTACCTCCATCTTCCGCACTTGTGCCTTCTTGATGGCCCAACAATCTGTTCCATATAGCATTGCAGGTCTAACTGCCACCTTATAGAATTTTCCCTTCAGATTAGTCGGGAAACTCTTGTCGCACAATATACCTGTGGCTGCTTTCCATCTACACCATCCTACCTGAACTCGGTGGGTCACATCACTGTCTAATTCCCCATCGCTCTGTACAAATGATCATAAATACTTGAACTTCTACCTGCGGGACCACCTGCCCTTCAATTGTGATGTGTGCGTCTTCACTGTCGTTTATCTCACCAAAATCACAGTGTAGGTACTCCGTCTTAGATCGGCTAATCTTTAAACCTTTTGTCTCTAAGGTTGTTCGCCACTCCTCAAGCCTCATGTTTAGATCTTGTTTTTTCTCAGCAAGTAACACAATATCGTCTGCGAACATCATGCACCACGGGAGAGTCCCCTAAATCGACTTTGACAACTCATCCAAGACTACTGCAAAAAGAAACGGGCTCAACGCTGACCCCTGGTGAAGACCTACCTCTACAGGAAAGAAATCAGTATCCCCCACTGGCGCACGGACACTTGTTTCACTCCTGGTATACATATCCATAATTATCTCTATGTATTTCCTAGGCACTCTTCTACCCTCCAAGCACTCCCAGAGCACCTGTCGTGGCACACTGTCGTAGGCCTTTTCTAGGTCAATAAACACCATATGTAGATCACGCTTCTTCTCCCTATACTTTTCCATTAATCTTCTTATAAGGTGTATTGCCTCTGTGGTGGAACGCCCCGGCATGAAGCCAAATTGGTTGACCGTAACCTGAGTTTCTCGTCTAAGTCTAACCTCAATCACTCTTTCCCATAGCTTCATAGTATGACTTAGTAGTTTGATTCCTCGGTAGTTACCACAACATTGGGCGTCTCCTTTGTTCTTATAGATAGGAACTACAACGCTGCTCCTCCACTGGTCTGGCATCTTACCTGATTTGAGAATACTATTGAACAGAGTAGTTAACCACATGACTCCTTCCTCCCCCAGACACTTCCACACCTCGATGGGTATGTTGTCTGGGCCAACCGCCTTAGACCTTCCCATCCTCCTAAGTGCGTCCTTAACCTCTTCTCGTGTGATCCGTCGGCAGTAGCAGTTATTCGATTGTTGTCGTTGAAAGTTTGTGTTGTCATGTTCTTCTTGGTAAGCTCTTCCATTGTTAAAAAGATTGTGGAAGTAGGTTTGCCATCTTAGCTTGATGTCCTGCTCCTTGACCAGTACATGCCCATCTGTATCCTTTATGAACTTCACCGGTCCTAGATCTTGCCTTCTACGCTCCCTGGCTTTGGCAATCTTAAACATAGCATGCTCCCCCTCTTTTGTTTCTAGACTTTCATACATCCGTTTAAAGGCCGCCTTCTTTGCTTCCGCCACTGCCTTCTTTGCCTCTATCTTGGCCGTTTTGTAGTTGTCCCTCAATTCCACTCGCTCCTCCTCATTCGTGCACCTCATTAGCTCCCTAATACATCCTTGTTTGTCCCTTATCTTGTCTTGCACTGCGTCATTCCACCACCAAGACTCCTTATGCCCACTTGACTTTCCTGTTGTGACCCCGAGAGTCTCCTTTGCTACTTGGATGATCTTTGTCTCCATAGCTTCCCATATATGAGTTGAGTCTCCATTTAGTCGAGCCCGCGTATGCAGTATGAGTTTATCCTTAAACAGTAGGAGATTTTCGTCCTTCAAATTTCCCCATCGAATTCTCGGTGTACCTTTCTTCTCTCGAACAGTCAGCTTATTTCTGAAGGCTATATCAGTCACTAGTAGTCGATGTTGAGTCACAACTGCCTCCCCAGGTATAACTTTGCAGTCCTTCCACCAACGTCGGTCTCCTCGCCTCATCAAAAGGTAGTCAATTTGCGTGTCGCGTCCGCCACTGCTAAAAGTGATTAAATGAGAATCTCGTTTCCTAAAAAAAGAATTTATAATACCTAGGTCATGTGCCACCGCAAACTCTAGAAGATCTGTTCCAGTCTCATTCCTATCACCAAAACCGAAACCCCCATGTACGGCTTGAAAACCATCGTTAGCCTTACCAATGTGTCCATTAAAATCACCTCCTATGCAAATCCTCTCCCCCCTAGGTATGCCCCCTACCACTGCGTCTAGGCAATCCCAAAATTCTCTCTTTTCCTGATCCCCTAGGCCTACATGAGGCGCGTAGGCGGAGACTACTGCCACTACTTCCTCTCCTAGTACTAATTTCAACACCATAATCCTGTCATTATGTCTTATCACCTCCACCACACTAGTGTGTATTTCCTTAGCCACTAGAAACCCCACTCGATTCCTAGCTCCATCAGACCCCGAGTACCACAACTTATATATATATATATTAGATAATAATAAGAAATAAACTTATGGATTGATATTAGTTTGCTATGAGAATGATGGGCTCAAGAAAGGCATTAAGTATATATATACACATGGCTTAACACTAGTCATCATTTCCATCACCCTTTTATCATAATTTTCACACGCCCATACTCTCAATCCAAAATCCAAATGCCAAGATAACAAGATTAAATATCTACGTCTTGGTGCAAGAAAACTACATAAGAAGCTAGATCTGTCTTCGTATAAACAGGATTATGATCTAGAAAGTGTAAAGGTACATATTTGGATTAAAGGTTATGTTTAATAGTAGATTTAGGGTTGTTTAGACCCTCGAATGGTAGATCGGGTCACACAATTTTATATAGCATGAAACTTGGCCTTAAGAGAACCACGGGACCTAGATATCGCATTATTGGCTAATTACAGAATCGGTGAAAAGGTTGGTTAAACAAACTCGGTTTAACTTGAAACTTGGTATACACAATTACACAAATGGTGTCTGAGGTTTAAGTATGGTAACACCTTTAGATAGTAAGGTTTTAAAATAACAAGTTTGGGTTTTAAACTTTCATTTTTATAAAGAGTTTTGGTATTAACACTAACTTCTGTTAACTTTTCTATTAAATTCTAATAAAATGACAAAAATACTCATGGATATTTAATAAAAATCCAATTATTACTATCACAATATAATAAATGAGAGCTTTGGTGACGCAAGGCTACCGTTGGTTTAAGTGGCGGATAAAAAGTGGGCAACGTCACCTTATTATTTGTTTTTTTTTCAATACCATAACGAACTTAGCGGCTTTTTGACAAGTGTTGAACCATTAAGTGCTGAACCAATAAGATGTCTGAATGATTAAAAGACTCTGAGCCAATAAGTGTTGTTTCGTTGGACTTCTGAATGACTGTGCATAATGCCTATTTTTACCTTTTGGAACAATTTCTTACTTACTAAATATATTTGTTTAGTCAGAGCTTTTAATAATTGTATCGAATGACCAAACTTTCATTATAACCAACCAAAATACATATTAAAACAAATTATCATTATAACCAACCAAAATACATTTTAAAAATAGTTAACAATAAACCTACAAGTAGACAAACCCCTAAACATCAAACAAGACTTGAGCTATATCTACTTGACTACTTGTTCACTCCATTGTTAAGTTTAAACCATCTTTGTATAGTCTCTTTGGTTCTTAACATTATGATGATTTAGGGACTAAAAAAAATCTCAAAATACCACAAAAATTAATCTCAAAATACCATGAGTGTTGTATAGCGAATATTGCCTACTACTACAAAATGACCTCTGTGAACGTCAAAAAAGTTGCAGATGACCTTTTTAAAAAAAATCAAACATAAAGGTTACATAAAACCACAATCGTCAAAAAAGTTGCAGATGACCTTTTTAAAAAAAATCAAACATAAAGGTTACATAAAACCACAATCATCTGCATTAATTAACCAGAAAATATTTCAAGAAATGTTTGAACAAGATCAGTTTTCTAAAAAAAATACAAATTTACATGAACCGCAAGTTAGATTCACAAATCAGACAACTTTAATCTAAACCGACCAAATATGTGTCAATTCACTGCCGCAACGTCTGAGCCTCGACTCACCGCCGCAATTCCCGGAACTGACAACGCTCGGGTTTTACTAATGGCCGAGTTTTACCGACCCTTTCGTTTTAGTTCCGGTACCGTAACGAACGTAACCGAAACCGACCGAAATTGTGTCAACTCACTGTCACAACGTTAGGGTTATAAAAACACTCATTTTACCGACTCACCGCTATAAAGCCTTAGACCTGCAACACTCGGGTTTTAGCAAATTCCAGGTTTTAATGACCGAATAAACGTCCTTTTAATATATTATATTTTTAGATGCTAATTTGACGAAAACATTTTGGGGTTTTCAACTCTTGGGTTTCACCGATGTTGTTTATATTGAAACAATCGCGGTCGATACGACCAAATTTGTGTCGAATCGCTGTCGTAACACTCTGTTTTACCCACCAAGGTCATGTCCAATCTCCGACGCAACGCTCGGGTTTTTACCAACGCTCGACTTTTCTTAGAATGAATAAACATTGTTTTAAATATTTTAATTTTTCTTATAATACATTATAAATATTAAACAAAAATAAATGACTATATATAAACTAGCTTTTAGCCCGCGTGTTACGCGAGTTACTTGAAGTTTTCTTATTATTAAAAATATATGTTAATGTTGTTATTTTAAAATACTGAAATTGTGTTAATAATATTATGTTTTTAATGAGCTTATAAAGACTTATTTCAGCAAACATAGTATACTCGGGTATTGTAGTTTGTTTAAAAATGAACTATGCTCGTAGAAGTCATTATAATAAATTATTTAATTTCTCACAAGTATGCATGAGTTCTTATTATTGTATCTTTGTTCGACTCATCAAATCACTTGAAAACTTGGCTTAAGCTTGGATTTGTCAAATGTTTACTCTAACACAAACTGTGCTCGACTGAAGAACAACTTTGCTCGACTAAGTGCAGCCTTGTCGAAGCTTGACACTTAACCTTACTCGAATAAGATACATTGCTCGAAAAAGTAAGTACCTTGCTCGAAGTGTCTGGTTTGCTCGAGTTCCATGGCATATCTTGAAGATGAACTTACTCGAATAAGATACCTTGCTCGAATAAATACATTGCTAGAAGTGTCTAGCTTGCTCGACTTCCATAGCATATCTTGAAGATAACCTTACTCGAATAAGATACATTGCTCGAATAAATACCTTGCTCGAATAAGATACCTTGCTCGAAGTGTCTGGCTTGCTCGAGTTCCATAACATACCTTGAAGATAACCTTACTCAAATAAGATACCTTACTCGTATAAATACCTTGCTTGAATAAATATATGTTAAGAAATGTTTTTATGTTTGTGGACTTTTATATATTTGGGCTTAGAACCTTTTGAGATTTTTTTTCTTCTGTGCTAGGGTTTTTATATAAAACTCTTGTTTGAATGTTAATATTTTGACCATGTTTTTAACTAACATAGAAAGTCATTTGATCCTTATCTATCATAACATGCTAACAGACATGCATTTCATGCATCTAAAAACCATAAAACATCACTTAAAATATTCAAGGAAAAATATATTGTACCTTGTCACCTAATGACATTATCAAAATTTACACTTTCCAAGTTGACCCGTCCAAACACTATGTCATCCAGCCCGACCTAACATGCAATTCATACAAAAAAAAAGAAAAAAGACGAGTTTCCATACAATGCCAACATAAGCATTGATTATCATTAAATTCCATCTTTATTATGAGAACAAACAAAATTGGTAGTGTTAGAACTTAGAAGGGTCCCATAGTAATTTTTTTAGCTAAAAACAAAGATTAAAATATGAACTCGTATTTTATAATCATAAGATTTTATTATGATATATATTAATATGTTTGTAAGGACAAACCCACAAACCAACTTGGTAACTTTAAAATGGTACTATAGTAATCTTTGCTTAAACGTGTCAGGTTGATGGTGAATTGTGTTAACGGGCTCAAAATAGGTTAGTTGGTTAACCTATCTAACTAAACAGGTCGTCCTGATTGTTAACCTTGATTGTTAACCTGCTTAGTTAAATGGGCCGACTCGTTTAATACTGCTAAATTAAAAAAGGTCAACCCACTAACCCATTTAAGACCCGTCCAACCAAATTTGATTACAACCCACCAACTAGATTAACATATTTTAACAGTTTGTACAACCCCAATGACTCGAAAACAATTTGCTTATAACCCGTTTTAACCTGAATAAAATTTGACACTCCTTTTTAACGGCTCGAATTCAATTTGTTTATAAATTGTTTTCACACGAACCAAAATGGCTCCACCATAAGAGAAATATATTATATTATAAACGTGAATGAGACCTGAAAATGAATTCATCAGTTTCCTACTTTGTTATAAATGATAAAAATAATAATATCGTACCTTGCCATTTAATGACATTGTTTTTAAGAAAGAAATAACGTACCTTATCAACTAACGACATTGCCAAAATCAAAACTTTCCAAGTCAACCCGTTCCGAACACTATGCCACCCAGTCTAACCAGACATGTAATTCAACATAAGCATTGGTTATCATAAAATTCTATCTTTATTAGTAGGATGAAATAAACTGACAGTTTTAGAATATTTTTTTCTTAACTAAAAACAAATATTTAAATATGTACTTGTTCATTTGTTAACATAAGCTTTTAGTATCATATAAAATTAGTATTTTTTTGGACAAACTAACAAATCAACATCGTAACTTTTGGAGGTTACTATAGTATTCTTTGCTTCCTAAAGTAGTCACTAATATGGGATTAAGTTAATAACATAAATGCAGAAATCTAAGCTTTCTGCCAACTAACTGAACTTTAGCATGATGTGGGAATTGAAGGACCACTTTGCAGGCTGGAGTAATAAGAAGTTACATAATGAAGACGAAGTATGAAACAACACTGATATACAAATATAAACATATGCATACTGACAACTTTTAGTTGTCAGGGACAGGGGCAGGCGCCAGCAGAACCATAATCCACAACCAAAGTATTAACACCGCCCTATATATACATAATTAGTCGAAGTTCAAAGAATATATGTTGTTTCTTTAGTATGACATTGAGTCGGACTGAGTTGGTTCACCAATACACGTGTTTTTTGTGCAGTTTTTATATTACTATTAACTAATGCGTTATTATGATTTAAATAAACTATAGTATAACAAAAGCAATCTAAATTTTCATAAAAACTGATTTGACTCATCTATATTATATTATTAAGGAAGAGTGATGGATGAAAGAGTCATTTCACAATTAGAGGACGATGACAGAAACGACATTTCACAATTGGACAAAAAAAGTAATTTTCCATTACCATGTTTCGTACTTCAGGCGTATCGTACAAGTTTATGGAGCATCAAGTTTTTTGTATTTATTTTGTATTCTTTTAGGTTTATGGTGCCATCAGTTAATCTCATTAAAGTGTCATCATCCATCAATATTATTATTTTCATCATGACATTCAATTGATTCATAAACCTTTAAGGGCAATTAATGGAATTAAATGTGTATAACACTAAATGGTTTCTTGACGTTAAGTATTTATAAGAAAAACCAAAGGCCTTTTAAGTTATATACAAGATTACTATAAATACCACTAAGTCCACAGTCAATTTACAACTGAATACTTACCTTCAATTGGTTAGTAGCAAATTAAGCATCAACTATGGCTCACTTTGTTGGAATTGAAGCTCGCGATGATATATTCAAGCTGAAAATGAGTATGGGTTGGATTGTTCCAAAACTACAAATATTGGATTGGCGGTGATAAAGAAGTGACCCGGGAAGTTTCATAGGCTGAATTTGGAGGATCTTGCAATGGATGTGTTGGGGCTGCATATGGAGAAGCCTAAGCATGTGTGTATGAGTAACTAGGAGGAAAGAGAGTTGAATGAGAATCAAGTGAAGTATGCATGTATTGTGCATATTCTTCTTATGAATTGGTTAATGTTTTACTAGAAAATCTTGGCTTTATAATCTTTTCTTTGGTTTTATAGGTGGTTAGGATTTTGAAATTGAAGGTGATATGTAATTTTCTTTTTTTTTTTTGGTTAATTATTAATGTAAGGATTTTGAAATTGAAGGTGGTATGTAATTTTTTTTTTCTTTTTGGTTAATTATTAATGTAAGCTTGTGACAATATCAGTGTATGAATTTTAAAAAAAAAATTGTTTAGTGTTTTCTATTGTGTGTTGAAATTAAACATTTAAACATTTTTTATTACGCACTACAAATTGAGGAAAATGTAACTGGTTTTAGAACATAGTATTTGTTAAGCGATATATGTATGTCGTCTATGTATGTATACATTATGTTTGCATAATTTGTATAGTTTTGGTAACATACCTTCAAATTTTTTTAATGACAATCGATTTAAAAATATGGTGGTTAGAAAAAACTAATCAAACGTCTAAACTGCAAAAGTACATGAAAAAAAAAGTGTTTTGCAACCATTTGGCCTGAAAGATATTATTTTTTTTCTTTATTGACGTTAAGTGTTCATAGAAAACACAAAGACCTTGTAAGTTTTGTACAAGATGATTAAAAAGTTCCTAGCCCTATTTATATATATAACATTTTAGAAGTTGTTTTATAACTTCGTACCATTATGGTAAATATTTTTATGTGCTACTGTATAGATTTGTTGGAATTGGATATTACATTAAATCAATACGAACAAATTATAGAACCAGATAACTTATTTTTATAACAGGAGCTCAATAAATATCAACTTTAAATTAATGATTTAACTTTTTTTATTACCGGCTTGAGTGAATTGTACAGTCAAGTTTAATTGTTT
Organism: Bidens hawaiensis; assembly: GCF_021521415.1. NCBI lineage: Eukaryota > Viridiplantae > Streptophyta > Magnoliopsida > Asterales > Asteraceae > Bidens > Bidens hawaiensis. The sequence continues at coordinate 25,076 of NW_027502103.1, forward strand.
GATTTTCCAGTTAGAATACATATGATGGTTCTGATTTTGTACTCGATGATATGTTGTAAAGGTTGGTTATAATATCCAAGTTCTTACTTTCTTTATGTAGGCTTCTGATAATGGAAATGGTCACTACATATTGCATGTGAAAATAAATGGTAAACATTCCCATGTACGTTTGTGTGTGTGTGTGTGTGTTTGGTCAGCAACATTTATCCATTGACACTTCTGAATTCCGTTTTTTTATTGTATGGTATAATAAAAAAATAAACTGATGGGTTAAACGACATTTGTTCAGGTCAACCCACGAATATGCTTTATATGTTTGGGTCGTGTTCGGGTTTAACCTATCAACTCGCGAACATGACCTGTTTAACACCCATCTAGCTAATAAAGTTATGCTGCCACTAAGAAAAACAAGAAAAATATAGTGGCATTGTTAATTATTAAAAGAATATTTGTGGTTACAGCTAGATGTCAATTATATAGATTGTATTGGATGCGCGTATTTTGATTTCTTGTACTTTAGAAAATGTATGTGTGGTAAACTTCCGTATCATAAAAAACCAAGTTGCTACCTAACCGAGCTTTTGTTGCGTCCCCGCTGCGAAACGGGTTAAATAGTTAGTTTACCGTTAATTCTTCGTAATTAGGTTACATACGTTTATGATTCAATGAAACTGGAGATATTCTATAGAAGGTACACTTATTTCCGCCTGAAAATTTAGATTACATTTGACTAAAAAGAAACATGGCAAACGTTTAACTATAAAGAAACATGCCGAAAACTTTTGTCACATTTGACTTAACAATGATTAGGCTTACAAACGAAGTAATGAACCGAACATTTGACTAAAACAAAACATGCCAAAAATTTCCATCACATTTGATTCTATAAGGGTTAGGCTTGTAAACGAAGTAATAAATAGAGCATTTGACTAAAAAGAAATATGACAAAAAACTTCTACCACGTTTGACTTATTGATTAGGCTTGTAAACGAAGTAACGAACTGAACGTTCTGCAAACCGTTCGGTGAGAAGTTTATTTATGTTGGTTGATTTAATAAACGAACAAAAATTTTCATTCATGTAGTTAAATGAATGAACATTGTTTCGTTCGTTCATTTAAGTTTGTGAAAGTTCGTTTATGTTGGCTTGTTTCCTTTCTGTTCATTTAGTTAAATGAACGAACATTGTTTGGTTTGTTACTTTGCGTCCGTTCTGTACGTTTGTTAATGTTCGTTTACTTACGTTTATCTATGTTTGTTTAAAGACAATTTTGTTCATTATAAGTATTGGTAATGAAACCTGAACAACCTAACCCGAGAAAACTGAAACTCGCAAAAAGTTGTTTCTTTTTTTTTTTTTCATTTTAACTAGGTGTCGGCTTTAACCTTAATCAATTACAGAAATTTAACTGAAACCACTTGATCCGAACTCGATTATCAAAACTGACCTGAACCCACCCAAAACCGAGTAAACAACACTTGATGTTTTAAATATTTTTTTAGCGATTTGATGTCTTAAATCATTTTCATATTCAGATTATTATCCTTAAAAATCGTTTTTAATCACAACTAATGTACTTATATTTATTAGAAAACCATGGTTAAGTGTTTGCGACTGCTTTACCCCATTCTGACCCGTTTGACTTTATAACTTTTACTCCATAATTGTTAGAAGAAAAAAAAAGACAGGTAACATATTAGAATAAATAAAACAAAAAAAGTATTATATTCATAAGCAATCAAATGCAGTGGTGAGCTAATCGAGGTTAGATGATTTACTTCTCAAAATAAGCAAGTCAAATGAGCTTATCAAGTTTAATCTTATTTTGGTCATTAACATATATGGGTAAATAAATCTGAAGGACTATAGTTATATGTTGTTAAAGCATTCCATGGGTTAATAACTGATTCCGCCTTTGCATATTTTTTATTTTTAAATTGAAACTGACTCTAAAAGTCAAAATAATGTATTGACTGTTAACTAAAGTAGAAATTTCTAAAGGATTTTGGATGGTCTGGAGTTACCAAAGATATCAACATCAAACAAATTGTCAAGATCAATCTCCAATTTGATGTATCTGATATTTTTCTACCAAGTCTACTAAATATTTGAAGTGTATATATCTATTTACTTTATATTTAATTCAATCCATTCAGAATTATTTGAAAAATATAGTAGGGTGATTTTTGTTTAAAATTTTCGTTTTTGTATAATTATTTTTAAGAATATAAATGAATCGAACAAACAAAATAATAATTTTAAACAAAGGACAAAAGAGACATCTAAATGAAAACTCGAATAGAATGAAAACCCATTTCATAATATGATATGGGAAGAGGTTAGAAGATCTTAGAAGCTCATGGTCTAAGTCTGTATCAAGAGGAGGGCACACATACCTAATTTTAATAAAATGTCTTTCAAAAAACAAACTATAGACCTAAACGTTTGAGAGTGGTCTACGCGGCGTAGACAAATGAGGTCAAGAAGACCTTTCTTGAAAAAACAAACACCCTTGGAATAGCTAATAACCATGTGATAACTGATGTTGGTGAGAGATGAGAGTTGTCATGCCATATGAACTATGAATTTTGTAATAATTGAGATGTGAAAGCTTAGAAGTAGGTCATCCGCAGTTATAATCGATATCGGTTACCGATCTCCTTTGGGTTGGTTGTGTTTGACGGCCGAATTTAAATTTGATGCTTTGTCATGGTGTTATGATAATATAAATGGAGTTCTCTGATTATGCGGAGGAGACCTTTCAGCTTTTAAGTTTTTAGTTGTTAGTAAAGCTTTTCAAGAACAATTGACGCTTATTATTTTCGCATTGCTATTTGTTGTTTTCTCTTTTTTTTAAATCTTGTATGCATAAAGCCATAAACTTGAGCCAGTAATAGTTCATTTTATTTATTATTTTGGTATTAATTCCGCGTACCCACCGTGAAGCGCATGGTAAATGAACATGTACATCATTTCAAAGAATATTACCCCTTTCCCCCCTTTATATTTACATATATCACATACGTATATATATCTATGTACATTCGATTTCAAAACAAAGGGTTTACTTTAAAACTTTACACATGCCTTGTGATCATTTTCATTTCCTTTTCAAAACAAAAAACAATTTCTACCAATCGAAGACACTTTAACAGAAGATGGTACTCAAATTTCTATTGGTTTTAGCTTCAACTTCATGTTCTTGAAAAATAGTAGCTACCAAATATGATTAAGATGTTATGATCTATTTAATGGAGAAATTTAAACAGGGAATGAGATAATAAAGTTCATATAGGAAAACAAATGAGTTTGGACTAAACTTAATAAACACGATTATGAGGCGATGCATGATGTGCTTAGCGAGCTTGTCTTCTTATTTTATGTTTATGAAATTTATGATTCAAGTTTGTTGATTCATGATCTTGTTTGTCAATCATATGCTCTAAGGCGTGGACGTAAAAACTTTATGGAGTGTCTTCAACTGTAACAGACAACAACATTGGTTGAAATTTCATTATTTTTGCATTTAAAGTGTTGGTTAGAACTCACTGTATAGGTTGAAACTCCCGGTACTAGTAAGTAATAACTAAACACACTTTACTTGGAATTTGATTCAAACATCAATCTTCAAATTAGAGTCAAAAAAAATATGTGTGTCTAATCAATTTCTTAATATGAATGTTTGACCAAAAAGTTACAAGAAATACTAACATCTATTACAAACAATAATTAATTTGTAATTAAAAAAGACCAGTGACGAAGCGGTACTATAAAAATCAAATTGCTATCGACCAAACCCCTATTGTAACTCGCAGCAACGCATGGGCACTTTTGCTAGTTTAAGATAAAATGTAAGAAACAACCCAAATCCACTTATTCATAGGTAAAAGGTTAAAATTTTCACATTTTGAACATACTTTAGGTTGTTTGTGCATATAGTTCATAACTGGTAGTCTGGTGTGTATATAAAGTCAATCCAACTTGTTTAACTAATAAACTGACTCTCAATTATAAAAGACTACAAAAAGGATCTTTTAACTGTAGTTATCAAGAACAAGTACATTTTATGTTATCGGAGTATCACGAACATAAATGAAAAAAACATGACTTTTACTAAATTGAACCAATGAAGACTTGTTGGTGTTTGTTCGGTAAGCTTTTATTGGACAAACGAATAGTTCATGAACACATAACAGAATGAAATTCTAGTACGAGTGTAAAGAAATGATTGGGCATATTCGTTAGTGTAATCGTGTTCATTAACCTTCTAGACAAACGCAACAAACACATCTAACTAATACTTGTCACACCCCGACCAAAGGCGGCGGAACATGCCGAGGTGTAACGATTGCCCATAAGCACATGACACTATTAAAGTGACAATATTTAATAAACTCATTTCATTTCAGAACATCAAAAATGTCACATAACAATATTCATAACAAGTCATAATGAAATATAACAAAATAAGCAAATCAAATACTGTTCATTTTTGCTAATATCCTAATGGTATTTGTGACGTTTTCTTCAAGCATCCAAAATCAACCAAGATGTAAACATGTAACATTTCATAAATTAAAGTTTGTCAACACAAAGGTTGGTGAGCAATTCATAAGTTTGAACATATAGATATATAGTATGAAAGATCCACAAAACTAGTATACGAAACAATAAATAAAAGCTATAAACTTAGATAAAATAGTTATCGCCAAACAAGTTAGCGACACCTAGCTATAAGGGATGCTAAATAGTCTAGGATTTTATAGTTATCGTTAATTGCATTACGTAACGACACCTTGTCATAAGGGGTTGCCAAATGGTCTAGGATTTATAGTTCCACCATCCAAAAGCGATAAACACATAGACATTTAAGCATAGAACACCAAATCGAACAATTATTCAAGTAAAGTATACAATAACGTTTGTGATTTAAGACCCAAGTATAAAACATTTAGTTTAGATAAGATGAAATGTCACACCCAAAATAAAAGATAGAAAACGGGGTATGAAAGTACTCACGTTCAAGTAATAAACTTGAAAGATTGATTATTTAGAGATTTGCCGGAACGACGAGTTTAACGTATGAAGCCTAAATAAAAGAAAGTCTTGGATTTAGAAAGGTTGTCTTGAAGATCTTTAAATAAAATAATTGTTGCAAAAAAGTAAACAATTAAAGTTCAAGGTTTAATATGTAACTATTTAAGAATTTAGAATAATAACCCTTTAAAAATGTAAGTTTGCTCGAAACCGGGTTAAAGTATCTAACCTTAATATTTACTTAACCAATGTTAAACAATAATGTGGGAAAAATGCTAAAATACAAGTTCCATTGGACTAAAGATACTAAAACGGGTCTTTAACGAGTGTTCGGGTTGTTAGTTCGGGTCTTGATAATTGGTCAAACCCAAAGTCAACTTTCCAAAATAATGAATGTTATGAGATAACTCAATAAAACTTTATAAGACTTAACCAAGTATGTAGATCTATTGTTTTAGAATTAACAACATACGTTAAGCGGGTGTTCGGTTTTGTCGGTCCAAACTTTGTTATGAGATCAAGTTGGATCCAACATTTCCTAGTACTTAAAAAAATAATTAAAATCAGTTTGTAAACTATTTTTAAAGAAATATACAAGTCTTGATAGCTAAAAGCACACTTGTGTGTATTAAGCGAGTAAAAATCGGATCGGTTCGGTTTCCATCTCACAATACGTTCCTTGATGGTCTCCACATGCCCAAATAACCACGAACTTGTATAAATAGTTTTAGAAACTTAAATATAACATAAAGCATGTTTAATAATAATTATTTAACAAAACTAGTAACAAGTTCGGTTCACGGTTTGGACTATTTACTGTTAAACCGAGGTTAGTCCTCTACAAATCCCCACCATGGAACTTCATAAATATGACAAACAAACTAAAAATAGCATAAGTTAAACATGGTTAGTATGTATAAACAAGTTATATAAGTATATATATATATATATATATATATATATATATATATATATATATATATATAAATCAAGAACACGAAGTTCTCCATGAAGCCTTTCCTTACGAGGTCCGAAACTTAACCAACCGGAGTCGGAGAAGTAACTACCAAAGGTAACAAGGGGTATTATTATATATATGTTTTACAACCATAAACAAGTGTTAGTAAAGTTATATGAACAAATTAGAAAGAAAGATTAAACTTAGTTTGACATTTGGAAGTCAAAACTTCAAGAATACATAAGAAATAACAACCTTGAATCTATGGAGTTTGAGAGAGAATTTGGGGTAAGAGCAAGTGTAAAAATGAAGGAGATAGGTGTGTATATATAGGGTAAGAGTCAAGGCTTCTTTACAAGGTTCCTTTTATGTTTATATGAGAATAGGTTGGTTAAACAAACAAGCAAAGCACAAAACACAAGAAAAATCCGAAATATGTATGCAGGGGTCCCTAGGCGCCACGTGGCCTCCCCTTTCCCTCTGGTCGCGTGATGCGGCGTGCCCGGGGGGGGGGGGGGGTGGGGGGGCTGGCCCAGCTCGTCTTTTGTTGTTCGTTGCGCGTCCGGAAGTTCGTTTTTGATGTATTTTAGTCGTTTTAAAGCCGTTTTCGAATCCGCAAAAGGGGATTTTCAAATTGAAACAATGGGAATGATTTGGTAACATAAAAATCCAATATGTTATATATCATGAGTTTCGGTTTACAAAACGGGTCGGTTTACATGTTAAACGAATACAAAAACGAATATAAACAAGATCCGAAATTGACGAATGTCACAGTATCTACTACTTTAGAAAATTTCGTCCCGAAATTAAGATGAAGACGATGATGCAAAAAAATGTGGATACTTCTCTTTCATTGCGCTTTCTCGTTCCCATGTAAATTCCGCGGCACGCCGTTATTCCCATCGAACTTTGACTAACCGAATACGACTACGTTTGGTTTTCTTCTCGTTGCGATCCATGATCTCAACGCGACGTTCAACCATGATCATAGACTCATCGATATGTAATTCGTCGAGAGGTATATGGAGATTACCCTCGGCTAGGCACTTTTTGAGATTTGAAACATGAAATGTCGGATGAACACCGACAATTTCTTGTGGTACTTCGAGTCGATACGCTACTCTCCCAACACGCTTAAGGATTTTGAAAGGACCAACGAAACGAGGAGCTAGTTTACCCTTCTTTCCGAAACGGACTACCCCCTTCCAAGGAGACACTTTCAGAAGGACAAGATCGTCAACATTAAATTCGATAGGTTTGCGCCATTTTTCGGCGTAACTCTTTTGACGACTTCTAGCGGCTAAGAGGTTCTTACGGATTTGATCAATGACGTCGGTAGCTTCTTGGACCATTTCGGGTCCCGTGATTTGAGCTTCACCGATTTCGTTCCAACTAATCGGGGATCGACATTTACGATCGTAAAGAGCTTGAAAAGGAGCAATATCAACGCTATAATGATAGCTATAGTTATAAGAAAACTCGATGAACGGAATGTGAGAATCCCAATTTCCACCGAAATAAAGAACACATGCACGTAGCATATTCTCGAGTGTTTGAGTCGTACGTTTGGATTGACCGTCCGTTTGAGGATGATAAGCGGTGCTAAGATCGAGATGTGTTCCCAAAGCTTCTTGAAGAGATCGCCAAAATGGAGAGGTAAAACGGGCATCACGATTGGAGATGATAGTCAATGGTAAACCGTGTCGACACACAATTTCCCGAACATAGATTTGAGCAAGCTGCTTGACGGCATACTTTTCGTGGATCGGAATTAAATGAGCAGATTTTTTCAAACGATTGATGATCACCCAAATGCTATCGTTGCCTTTTTGGGTGTTGGGTAATTTGGTGATAAAGTCCATAGCAATGTCTTCCCATTTCAAAACGTGAATCGGTGGTTGCTCGAGTAGACCAAAAAGTATTTGATGTTCGACTTTGACTTTTGAGCAAGTAAGACATTTAGATACAAACAACGCTACGTCCTTTTTCATACCCGGCCATCAAAAGGTAGTACAAAGGTCGAAATACATCTTATCCGCACCAGGATGAACGAAATACCAAGAATTGTGAGCTTCGTCGAGTATACAAGTACGAAGGTCATCGCGATTAGGAACCCACAAACGATTGAGAAAGTACAAGAGACCATCGGGTTTGGTTTCGAGTTGAAGTTCGGCACCACATGACATTTCGTCATACATGTTACCTTCTTCAACGGAGGTACTTTGAGCTTGGAAGATACGAATTTGAAGATCGGTTTAAATGAAAACGCTTAAAAGTAGAACCGATTTAACATTAACCTTTCGACTTAAGGCATCGGCTACAACATTCGCTTTACCGGGATGGTAGCGAATCTCGCAATCATAATCACTAAGTAATTCGGCCCATCGATGTTGTCTCAAGTTGAGATCTTTTTGGTCAAAAATATGTTGAAGGCTTTTATGATCGGTAAAAACCACACATTTGTACCATAAAGGTAATGTCTCCAGATTTTGAGAGAGAAAATGACGGCACCAGGTTCGAGATCGTGAGTCGTATAGTTCTTCTCGTTGACCTTTAGTTGTCTTGATGCGCATGCGATGACTTGACCTCGTTGCATGAGAACACAACCAAGGCCTTGATGGGATGCATCGCAAAATACAACAAAATCGTCGTTTCCATCGGGATGGGTTAGAACGGGAGAATTGCAAAGCATGTCCTTGAGAGTACAAAAGGCTTCCTCTTGCTTCGAACCCTAAACGACTAGTTTCCCTTTGTGAGTGAGGGAGGTAAGAGGCAAAGAATCTTTGAAAAATTCCGAATGAAACGCCGATAATATCCGGCCAAACCAAGGAAGGATCGAATTTCCGTGGGAGTCATTGGAGTTTTCCAATCCTTAACAGCCTCAATTTTAGCGGGATCAACATGAATACCTATGTCGTTTACGATGTGTCCTAAAAATTGAACTTCCTCGAGCCAAAATTCACATTTGGAGAATTTGGCATAGAGTCGTTCGTTTCTAAGGAGCTCGAGTATGGAACGCAAATGATGTTCATGTTCGGATTTAGATTTGGAAAATATGAGAATGTTATCAATAAAGACAATAACGAATTTATCAAGGAATGGTTTACAAACGCGGTTCACCGCGGGTGCATTGTCAGCCCGAAAGGCATAAACAAAAATTCGAAATGTCCATATCGAGTATGGAAAGCGGTTTTAGGAATGTCTTTTTCGGGAACACGCAATTGATGATAACCCGATCGAAGATCAATTTTGGAGAAACAAGTTACGCCTTGAAGTTGGTCGAATAGGTAGTCTATACGTGGCAAGGGATATCGATTTTTGATGGTGATTTTGTTAAGTTCTCGGTAATCGATGCACATACGAAACGAGGCATCCTTCTTTTTCACTAAGAGAACGGGAGCGCCCCAAGGAGAAGAGCTTGGACGAATAAAACCTTTATCATAAAGTTCTTCGAGTTGGATTGATAGTTCTTGCATTTCCGACGGGGCTAGAAGATAAGGAGCCTTGGCCATGGGCATCGCGTCTGGCACAAGATGATTTGAAATTCAATCGGACGAACGGAAGGAAGACCGGTAACATCGTCGGGAAAGACATCGGGGAAATCACGAACAATGGAAATATCTTGGATTTTCCTTTCCTTTTTGTCTTTTGTCACCGAGATAGCTAAAAACAGAACGTACTTTTGGCGTAAGTACTTTTGCGATTGGGAGCACGACATAAGATTAAGTCTTCTAGAAGTAGCGTTTCCAAAGACTTTAAGAATTTTACCGTTGACCAGCGGAATGCGAATAAACTTATCGAAACAAACGACTTCGGCACCGTGCAAAGATAACCAATCCACGTCTACTATGACATCGAAACTTCCTATTTGCATCGGGATGAGATCGATGGAGAATTTATGATTAGCAAGGATAAGAGTACAATCGTGGATGACGGAGTTGATGGTAATGGAATTGCCATTGGCGACTTCAACAGAAAACGATCGGGAAAACTTAGTTCGAGGCATAGCAAGTTTCGACTCAAATTTCAAGGATATAAAACTTGTATCGGCACCAGTATCAAATAAAATAGAAGCCAAATGATGGTTCACCAAAAACATACCATTCACGACATTGTTTGCCACTTGAGCTTGATTCGCGCTCATCATGAAAGCTCGCCCTTGATTGCCATGGTTGACTTGAGGTGCTTGTTGTGGAGGTGGAGGTCGTGCTGGATTGCTTGGATGGGTTGGATGAGTGGTGGATTGAGTTGGGGAAGTTGGGGTTGATAGGTTTGGACTTGGTAAGCTTGGGTTTGGTAGTAGGGTATGGTCACGGTTTGGGCTTGGTTGACAAAGGTTAGGCGTGGGAAATTGTTGCGGAAATGGTTTGGATCGCCACAATTAAAGAAACTTGGGGTTGTTGGGGTTGGTTTCGAGTTGAAATAACAACCTTGAATCTATGGAGTTTGAGAGAGAATTTGGGGTAAGAGCAAGTGTAAAAATGAAGGAGATGGGTACACATATATAGGGTAAGAGTCAAGGCTAATTTACAAGGTTCCTTTTATGTTTATATGAGAATAGCTTGGTTAAACAAACAAGCAAAGCCCAAAACACAAGAAAAATCCGAAATATATGTGCAGGGGTCCCTAGGCGCCGCGCGGCCTCCCCTTTCCCTCTGGTCGCGTGACGCGGCGTGTCCAGGGGGCTGGCCCATCTCGTCTTTTGTAGTTCGTTGCGCGTCCGTAATTTCGTTTTTGATGTATTTTAGTCGTTTTAAAGCCGTTTTCGAATCAGTAAAAGGGGTTTTTCAAATTGAACCAATGGGAATGATTAGGTAACATAAAAATCCAATATTGTATATATAATGAGTTTCGGTTTACAAAATGGGTCGGTTTACATATTAAACGAATACAAAAACGAATATAAGCAAGACCGAAATTGACGAATGTCACAATACTTTATAAACATTATCTGAATATAGGCGCCTGTAAACAAATATAACATTTAGTGAACTGCCCGTGAACCGTTCAGCAAAAGATTTGTTTATGTTCGTTCGTATAATAAACGAACGAACATGAACAAAAGTTTTAAAGAAAATATAAACCGGTTTTTTATTTAAAGGATAAAAAAAATATTTAAAGCATTTTTAAGGGAAAAAATCAGGTATTGTCACTAACATAAAGCTACTGGAAAAGGCTTATGGGTTGAAACACGCGTAGGAGCGATTTTGAAACAATCAAGTTTTTGTTTTAATAGGACGAGTGGATTATCTACGTCTATCAATGTGATAATATAATTATAGTAAACAATTATATTTTCAAATAAAAGATCGGGGGGTTTATTTAGGTCTTTGTTTTTAACCATTTTGCTATTTTATTTCTTGTAGTGACTTGTTTTATTTCGTTTTGATTTAGAACAATTAGTTTATTAGATTTTAATATTTGAGCTATTTCAATTTTGAAGGGTAGTTTTTTAGATTTTTAACAAACAAACGAACACGAACACAACCATTTTTAAATAAACAGACATGAGCACAAATATTTGTCTTTTGAAATGTATGTATCCTTTTTATCCTTAATCACATGCTTTATCATTCGTTTATTAACATAAACGCTTTTGGTGTCACGTAATGAGTTGGAAGAGGTGGTGATCGTTCCTAAGGTCTTCCCTGAGGTTAAAACTTGGAATTAGCCCCCGTCATGAATTGCACGAAAGCTCCATGCCCACCAACCCATTGAATCTTGGAATAAGCCAAGTTTAAGCATGTTGTAGTACTCAATCAGATTGTTTATCAACAATTTAGCATGTTTCAGCGTTTTAAACAACACATTTAAAGCACGTTTCAGCAGCTTCGGCACGTTAAAAAATCACCTTCCTTTTTGAAATTGGATCTTTATAGAGAACTTTAAATCGATTTTCAGTGGCTCATAAATAGTATTGCAATTGTTAATTCACATCAAATTATACCTTATAAATCAAATCCAATAGCAAATCAGAACCCATAGATAGGCCTAAATAGAATATATGTTTGTCCATTGTGTTAAACGAACATAAACAACACATAAATAAATGAACATAAACAAAGAAACGTAAACAAACAAATATGGTTGCAAATGTGTGAGGAAATTGAATACAACAACCAATAACCAATATCCACTTATTTTACGTTTATCAATTAGAAATCGTAATTAGGCGTAAATTACTAAAAGCTTTTTTTATATATAGTACTGGGGAAGAATCAATACTAATCACACGAAAACTACAAACTATAATACAACAACAATAATAAAAAAACACTAGATATCATAAAGTGTCCTAAAACTAGAAATGTAATACATGGTTCGAACTTGCATATGATATGCAAAGCAAAAAACGAAAAATTTTCATTTCTTATTTGGTCCTTACAACTCCTAAAATAATACTAATGTGCCTTTGTTGGTGTTCATTAATCCGTTATCATACATCTATGGTTTTGTATTTCATAAAATGTCAGGCTTTTCTTTTGTATCACAGCAAATTAGCAACGAATTATCTGGTTTTGGCAGGTTTTAACCCGTTTTAGCATTTAAAATTGCTTGTTTTGGCACGCTTCAATTAATAGATATTAACCAACCACACACTTAATTATTGATAATAGATATTAACATTCTGTTAACTACACAACCCCCGTTATCATAAATCTATGGTTTTGTATTACATAAAATGTCAGGTTTTATTCGTTTAGTCTCGTTTGCGTTTTCTAGTCAACCAACAAACTTTAAACAACTTCAGAAATCGAATGATTACAAACCACAGCTTGTTAACAGCAAATTCAACAAGTTTTGGCAGGTTTATTTGTTCGTTTCAGCAGTTCGGTATGTTTTAGCACGTTAAACAGCTTGTTTCAGCAACTTTCATCTGAAAAATAGCGTATTTCAGCACTTAAACTGCTCGTTTAAGCACGTTTTCGCACTGTTCAGCACGTTTATCAGCAAAAACAACAATTTCGACGCGTTTTCAGCTCGTTTTAGTAAGAAAACAGTCCGTTTATCAGCAATACAACACTTAAACAGTTCGTTACAGCAGTTTTAACAACAAATTAGCAACGAATCATCAGGTTTTGGCAGGTTTTAACCCGTTTCAGCATTTAAAATTGCTCGTTTCAGCATTTAAAATTGTTCGTTTTCGCACTCTCAAGATATTAACCAACCACACACTTAATCATTGATAATAGATATTAACATTCTCTTAACTACACAACAACCGTTATCATACATCTATGGTTTTGTATTACATAAAATGTCAGGCTTTTATATGTTTAGTCTTGTTTGTGTTTTCTAGTCAACCAACAAACTTTAAACAACTTCATAAATCGAATGATTACAAACCACAGCTTGTTAACAGCAAATTCAGCAAACTCAGCACGTTTCGGCACATTTATCAGTTCGTTTCAGCAGTTCGGTACATTTTAGCACGTTTAACAGCTTGTTTCAACAACTTTCATCGGAAAATAGTGTATTTCAGTACTTTTAAACACGAAGCACTTAAACTGCTCGTTTTAGCATGTTTTCACACAGTTCAACACGTTTATTAGCAAAAACAACAGTTTCAGTGCGTTTTCAGCTCGTTTCAGTAAGAAAACAGTTCGTTTATCAATAGTACAACACTTAAACAGTTCGTTGCGGCAGTTTTAACATCAAATCAGCAGGTCTCGCAGGTTTCAACTCGTTTCATCATTTAAAATATTCAAGCATTTTATCATACACCTTGTATACCAACTCCGTTTTCCGACACATCACTAAACCAGCCACCAACATATTAACACAGCCCAAATCTGGAAACCTCTCCTTTACATTAATTCATAACACAACACACACAGGTTCATCTAACAACCCTTTAATATTATACCCATCAGCCACCATTTCGTACATTAAACACCCAAATTTCTAATCGAAACTCCCATTCTCACAAAACCCATCAATCGAATTGATAATAACAGAAACGGGCATCTGGGAATCGATCATTTGGCCCATTAAATCCCCGGAAAGCCTAAATTAATTCGAATTACACAATGACGTGGATAGAATCAAGAATGAATTAGGGTTGTAGAGGCAGACAATGAGAGGAATGAAGGAGAAGACAAATTGAAGAAGTGGAGAAGACGAATTGACCGGTTGAAGAAGTGGAGAAGACGAATTGGGTGTAAATGTTGTGGGTTTTGTTGGATGATGGATTATGGATGTAAAGGCAGACAATGAGAGGAATGAAGAAGAATTTATGGATATGATTTGGCAGGATTAGGGTTTTGTGTTGTAGTCATGGTTTACAGAAGAGAAGAAAGGAGGAGAAGTAGGGTTTGAATGGAGGTTCTAACCCATTTTTTAACTCGTTTTTCTAACCTGGGTAGTGGGTACCCAGACCCGCGGATAGATACCATGACCTGCGAATTTTAAATAGGAGAAAGAATGACAAGCCAATATTCACGAATATAGCAATCTGGTGGCACGAGGTGGGGTGGGGGAGCGACATGAGGCCTCCAATTATTGACAATTATATATATAGAGAGATATTATACTTTTTAAGTAAATTGAATAACTAGTCGCTCACCAAATTAAGTTACATGATTAGTCCTTGGCCCTTAATCTTAATAGAAATGTCTCACGTATTATTTCACGTCGCTCATTTCTCATTATGGTCACATAACAGATTTATATTTTCGAATTTATGTTTCAAGGAATTTGAAATCTCAGAAGTTAATAGGTTCTTTAACGTTTTAATATTCCATATTTCAAGTGGAATTTATTTTTGATACTATTACCATGAAAGTATTAAATTTTCAAATAAAGTCATATTTTATTTTATTTTCATTTATTTATTATGAATGCCTCAGTTTTTATGTAAAAATCAAATTTTGAAACTATTTTTTATTTTAATCATGAATGTTTTAATCTTCTCACAAAACCTAGTTTCTTCCAACTTCGTTTAGCATCATATTAAGTTGATGTTTCAATCTCAACATGAATTATAATCCGATGATTTATTTATCTAATTTTCAAGTTTACCCACAACCTCAGTTACAAGTTATTTTGGTGATTAATTTTAGACATAATTACAAAAAATTGTCCTTTATGATTGTACCCGATTTCACTCATTGTCCTTTATCTTCAAAATATATCTCTTTTATTCTTTACGTTTACAAACTCCAACAAAGTTTGTCTTTTGGCCCTAAACCAGTTAGTTTTTCTCGTTAAATCAAGTATGTGCGTTGCACATGAGGACATATTAGTCTTTTTTACTTATTTATATAAAAAATTAAGAGCTAAAACTAAAAAGAATATATAAATAAAAAAAGATTAAAAACACACACCCACCCTCTGCCTCCCCCCCATCCACCAATACTCTCACACCGCTATCACCATAACCACCCAATCACCCCCTTTCACTACCACCGTCAGTCACCACGATTAAAAAAAGTGACGAACTTTCATGGTTTCTACAACCACCAAGGTAATCTTCACCTCCGTAGCCGCTACCATTGGTGCCACTCCTCGGCTAGTCATAACACCACCTGACATTCGTGCACTCTTTTATCAGAATTGTAGATTTCATCCTGTTATGGTTCCGTTTAGTTACCTCTATAGAAATCCCCAAAAGTTCTGACCTAATTGCGTTACTGGAGCACATACCGTCTACCGCGAATAAACGCCACCAATCACCATGGATTCCAACGTTCGCATTGATACTACCACAATTTTATTTGTTGAATTTTAATCAACCCCATCACCATTTCCATTATCTGATAAACTAACTGAAAAAAGCCCACCTCTAAGACCTCAACTTATTCGTCAGAAAACAACGCCACCATGAGTCTGCTGCGTTTGGGAACTTTAATAACCATTTGAGACCTTAACTATGTTCAAATATCCATTTGAATTTGCATTTGAAACCACCATCGTATGACCTTAACTTTTTTCAAATACCCATTTGATTTTGCCCATCCAGATTGTTGGGTCTATAATTGTTGGTTTGTACTTAGTTAAGCTTGGTTTTGGGTTTTGTATGTAAACCGAGATCCTTATGGCTCTCGGTGGGCATTGGGCTCTTGCTGGGCTAGTATGTTGGCTATCCTATATATAGGTATCTTTGTATAGGGTTTCATTGGTTGTTCAGTTGTTGGTTTTGGTCGTGCAGTATTGTTATTGGACGAGTATTGTAAGCAACGTGCTTATGCACCCGACGTTAATAAGAATGTGTGTTTTGAAGCATTGTTTGGTGTTTTTCGTGTTCTTGCTTCTTGCTCTTGAATCATCTTGTGTTGGATTTCCGCACCAACATCAATATCAGTTAATATCATATTGAAAGATCCTCTACGGGACATACAATTGGTATCGGAGCCTTAGACCTATTCAGGCTCGTTATTGTGATATCAATAGATTCAGGATTTTAGATTTTGGTGGTTTGGTTGTATTTCAGGCGAACTGCTGATCAGAGAAGGGAAAGGACTTATTTGGTGAAAGATTGAGTTTGTTTTGGAAACAAATCAATTCACACTATTCTCGAGAGTTTGTTACAGTCAAATTCCAACTGATTGTTAGTTTCCGGCAAAGGAAATTGGTTCTCGGGTGGTTTTTTAGGGTTTCCGGCTATTTGGTCCGCTTGATTCTGAAATATGATCGTTTTCGGTTAGAGTTAAGGGTTCTTGGCTAAATTTCGTGGTTCTCGGTCAATGTTACTCGTTCTTGGTCAAAGTTAAAAGTTTTCGGTCGATTATACTAGTTCTCGGTCAGCTACTATGGTTCTAGGTCAACTTACTTGGTTCTCGGTCATCGTATTAGGTTATCGGTCACATCTGGTTCTCGGTCAACAGAAAAGTGAATATATTTGGGCCTAATCAACTTGATTTGGGCTTTATGTATTGGACTTTAGAGTTTTTCTGGATTGAAATTACCTTTGGATTAATTGAACTAAAATGGAACAATTAACTACCGATAATGTGTCATCCAATGCCTCACTCCATCAAGAACTGGACTCCATAATGGGGACCACCACTCATGTGCTCCGTATTCTGTCTCATGAGGGGTTTAGAGAATGGAAGTTTCGACTCGAGAAGTATGTTAAGATGAAATATGCCAAAATATGGAGAAGTATTGTTAGGGGACCTCAAAGAATCACTTATCAACGCGAGAACTAAACTTAAGTTATTGTGAAGCCTATTTCTTTGTATCATGATGATGATCTTGCTAAAGTTGAGAAGGATGAAAAGGCACTCTCAACTTTAACTATGGCATTCTCACCTGAGATTGCCCTGGGTTTTAGAGAATTGCAATCTTCTAAGGAGTTGTGGGAGGCGTTGATTGAGGTGTATGAAGGAAACGAAGACATGAAGAGAGGTCGCCAAGACCTGCTGCGTCAGAAATTCAATATGTTTAATCATGTTCTGGGAGAGTCATTGGAGACTCAGCTTCAAAGGTTCATAGCCTAGGTGACTGAGATGAGATCTGCAAGAATCTATCAAGCAACTTCTAAAATAAACAACAAGTTGGTGAATTCATTGCCTAAAAACTGGGATATGAATGTTGTTGTTATCAAGAAAACTAAAGATCTCAACAGAATGTCTATTTCTGAGATTATGGCTACTATTAAGGCGTGTGACATGGATGACAAGCAACCTGCAATAAATCATGCAAACTCTTACAGTGCAGCTGGGTACAACGTTGCTTCCAATAATGCCCTCATCTCACAAGACAGTTTCTCAATGTTCAAGACCACTTAGCAACTTCCACCTCAAGGAAATTTCCAAATGTTTAAATCCACACAGGGCCAATTATCTTCCATTCCATCTCAACCAGCTCTAGTGTTCTTCACTAAGTCTGCTCAATCAACTGCTGAAAATGGTAAATCTCTATCATCCAACGCTGCTCCTGGTCAGAACTCCAGTCAGATTCCTCCATCCCAAAAGAAACTCAAGGGAACATAGCTCTAATGGCAGGGGTTCATGAACTGCTACAATGCATTCCTAGCTGGAGATTTGGTTCAACCTGTAGTTGCTGCTGAGCTCGATCATATCCATCCTGATGATGTTGAAGAAATGGATATCTCTTGGCAAATCGCTATGGCAGTATTTCGGGTTAAGAAATTCACTAAGATGACGGGAAGAAATAATTGGAATATACCAAATAATCAGAATGTGGGTTTCAACAAGGACACTCTGAGATGCTACAACTGTCACGAGCCAGGTCACTTTGCTCGTAGATGCACCAACCCAGCTAAGGAAGGAAACTCGGAAAGGGCGCTGGTTCCGGTGGGAAATGCTAGAGGAGAAGTTGGGGGTAGTTCGGGAAATGGTGAGAGAGGGTTTAGTTGCTCAACAATTTTTTTGGGCTGATAAGATGGCTGCACTCAACATCAATAATCAGACCACCAACTTTGCTCAAGTTGAGGACACTCAAAAAGAAAATGCTGCTGAGGAGCAAGTCAAGGAACTTCAATTTGCATTCATGAACTTCACTCCTCACAGCTCATTTGAGGTAAGTTTTCAACCATGTTCTCTAGATTGCATTGATAAAATAAATTTATATAAGCTCCACAATGATAACTTGATTAGAGACATGGAAAGAGTAAATTCTGAAAACTTTAAACTTAAGAAAAATGAAAAAAACATACTTAGACAAAATAGAAGCATAGAAAAAGGACATCTCTAAGCTTAAATCTGACTTCAGTATAAAAAGTTGTCACCACCTTGAAGCCTCCAAGTTAGAAATTTTGAACTAGACTTTAAATAATTCAATGGTTCTAGTAAAGTAGTCAATTCAATGATTGAAAAATAATTATGGTGGAAAGAAAATGAAGGTGAGGGTATAGGATATAGTCAGGTTCCCCCACCATATAATCATAACTACACTGGTCTTCCTCTTACCAAAGAGCAGGAAGAAAAGATTAAAAAAATGAAATATGGTAAACCTGATAATACTGAGAAGGTTGACTTAGTAAAGACCGTCGTGTCTACTTCAAGGGTGAACGATACTAATGTGTTTGCCTCATTTGCAGATGAAGTAATCGTTAAGGATTGGAATGATGAGGATGATGACCCGGGTGTTTCAAATAATAAAGACATTAACTCAAATGTTTCTTTAAATTTACCTGTTTTGAATTATGTTATTCCGACTGTTTGTGTGGGCTCTGGCTTTAAGAGAAAGGATTCTTTTGTGGTTGATTCTGTTAAGATTTTGAATTCTAATAATTTTGTTCCTAATAAACCTAAAAATTCAAAAAATTCCAACAAGTATTCATTGCCTAAATTTGTCAAAGAGGGATGCTCTAATGACAAACAAGGTGGTGAACATCATGCTAGGCAAGCTGGTCCACACAATCGGTCCAGACAAGGGGTTGCCTAAAATAATTTCTATGTTAAACGTCAAACTTGTTTTAATGGTGGCACTCCCGGTCATATTGCCAGAAATTGTCCACATCGTCCATATATTCATTCCTTATTATGTATTTTATTAGAGGAATATGCCTTACATGCCTCATAACACCTACAGGCAAAATTTCAGGCACTATCAGGCTTATCCTGTTGACGATGACCGAACAAAAATAAATCTTGCAACTTTGGTCCTCATCAGACCAAACCCAACATGTTTCGTAAAGAGGGTAGAAAAGGTGGTTCGGTTTTCAGAACGAACACGAATTCGAAACCAAAACCAGTGAAAATGACACAATCGGTTGTTTCTAACCCTCAAAAACCGGAGATCAAGTCATCCATTCGTATATATAATGCTAAATCTTACAATGGTAGACGTGAATGGTTGCCTAAATCTCTGGTGAAAGAGACTTTGAATTCAATGTTAGACGATCATAAGGACATGTTATGGCAACCTGTGACAACTTTGGATGAGTCAGGATCACCCAGTGTAACTATGGACTGGGTACAAAGTCTAACTAATATCGCAAATTTTGCAGGAATAGCTATGGAGGAATATCATCAAACCTTGGTATGTTGATAGTGGCTGTTCCAGGCACATGACAGGAGACATTTCCCAGCTACATGACATTCAAATTTTTAATGGTGGGTATGTGTCCTTTGCGTGAAGAGAAAAGAGGAAGATTACACAAAAGGGTTCTGTAAGTAACGGTGTTTTAAAATTCAAAAATGTTAATTTTGTTCCAGAATTGAAACACAGTTTGTTGAGCGTGTCACAAATCTGTGACAAAGGGTTTTCAACTCACTTTACTAAGAAAGAGTGTTTGATTATGATACATGGTATTATTATACCAGAAGACTGGATTCTTGTTCGATCATAAAGAAAAGATAATTCTTATGTGATCGACATGAACAAAAATGTTTATGATGAAATAACCTGCTTGTTTTCGAATGTGTCAGAACATAATGCCATGCTTGGGCATCTTCGTCTTGGTCATGCAAATATGTAAAACTTGAACCATCTTGCTTAAAGTGATTTGGTACGTGGTCTACCCGTTAAAGATTTTGTTACTGTTGAAAAATGTGTGGCTTGTGCTTTGGGTAAACATCATCGGAAAAATCACAAGCCAAAATTGATTAATACCATTTCATCTTTTTTTCAATTGCTTCATATGGATCTCTTTGGTCCGGTTCATGTCTTGAGTCTTTCTCACATCTCTTATTGTCTCATTATTACTGATGACTACTCATGTTTTACTTGGGTGTTTTTCTTGTCAAATAAGAGTGAAACTACAGAACTGATCAAGAGATTCGTAGTGCTTATGGAGAATCATCTTAACCTGAAGCTGAAGGGAATTCGTTGAGAAAAAGGTACGAAATTCAAGAATGCCTCGTTGAATCATTTTTGCTCAGAAAGAGAGGTGCTTCGTTAGTACAGCTCAGCTCGCACACCGTAACCGAATGGTGTGGCTGAAAGGGGAAACAAAACTCTTATTGAGGCGGAAAGGACCATGTTGTGTGACTCTAAATTGCCATTATTTTTTTGGGGCTGAAGCTATCAATACGACATTCTACGTTTAGAATCGGGTGATAATCAACAAGTCTAAAATGAAAACTCCATATGAGATTGTCTATGGTCATAAGCCCACCGTTGCACATTTCTGGGCATTTGGTTGCCCATGTATTCTACTGAATCTTGAGTCAACTCCGAAATTTAGGGCCAAAGATGATGACTGTTACTTCGTCGGTTATGCTGGTCGTACTTCCTACAAAGTATACAATAAGTCAACCAAGCAGATCCTGGAGTCATATGATGTTCGTTGGTTGGAAGAAAACGAGACGATGCCCGTGTTGGTCCTGACTGGCTGTTCGATTACATTGAACTTTTCAAACCGTTCAACATGCTTCCGGTTACCAACACAGAAATTTCAAGAGATGCTACTGTAGACACTGAGAAAGAAGATCAGCATGTGGTGTCTCATATATCTCCAATTCTGGATGATGATGTGACAGAACCACTTGATGCTACTCCGTCCATGCCTGTCAATCAAACAGAAAAGGTTACTGCATCAGTGTCTTCACCAACTCCATCACAAAATACTTCAACAGTTGAGGGGGAGAGTTCTATTCGTCAAATTTTCTGGAGCACTTTGTTTCTTGATAACATTCCAAATGAATACATGGCTAGTACTTCGTACTCACACAGTACGGAGGCTTCTTGGTGGAAGAATCCTCTCACTGAAGTAGATAAAAATTTATCAAACCTATCTCCTACCTGAGTTGTTCTCGAGCAACCGATTCCAACTAGAACTCAAGGAAATCATCCAATAGAGAATGTAATAGGTCCTCTTGAAACAGGCGTGTCCACCAAAAGTCAGACTGGACACTTAAACAATTGCCTATTCTCTTGTTTTATCTCTCAAATTGATCCAAAGTCGGTGGAAATGGCTATTCAGGAACCAAGTTGGGTGGATGCTATGCACGAAGAGTTGAATCAGTTTGATAAATTGAAGGTATAGATATTGGTTGAACTACCGGAGGGAAAGAAAGCGCTTGATACGCGATGGGTTTTCCGAAATAAGCAAGATGACTCAGGAGTTATTGTTAGAAACAAGGCACGGTTAGTGGTTCGTGGTTTTCGTCAAGTTGAAGGGTTAGATTACACTGAAGTCTACGCTCCCGTGGCTATACATGGGTTTCACAGTATATCAGATGGATGTTAAGACCGTGTTTTCTATACGGTGAGGTTAATGAAGAGATTTACGTGGATCAGCCACCGGGTTTTGTAAGTTCCAAGAATCCCAATCATGTCTACAAGTTAGATAAAGCGTTGTATGGGCTTCATCAGGCTCCTTGAGCGTGGTATGCTACGTTGACAGATCATCTTCTGGGTCATGGTTATAAACGAGGGACCATTGATCAAACTTTGTTCCTTAAAACTGTCGGGAAAGATTTGATTCTAGTTCAGATTTATGTGGATGACATTATATTTGGATCTACCAGTGCTAATTTGTGTGCAGAATTTGAAGAAGTAATGAAGAAAAGATTTGAG
>NW_027502104.1:0-65939 GCF_021521415.1 Bidens hawaiensis
CGGCAAAATCGGGGTAAGGATTTGGTTAGTTTTTGGAAAAATAAGCAATTACTCAAATGATGATTTTATTAACTTATACTTACTGTTAGAGATCAAAAACTTCATAATTTTATTTATCAAAACGCTTGTTCGGTTTATGTCGGTTTTACCGCAACTCGTGTTTAAACGTGATTTCTTTACAAAAAGGGAGTTATAGATATTGAAAATGGTTTATAAAGTTATAATAAGTTATTTTAAATATAACTTCAGTTAAAATGTCCATTTTATATTTTGAAGTCTTTTAGTCTTTAAAAGCCGCCCGTTCGGTTTTAAACGAAACAACACTTTTAAACTTATAAACGGGCCACTTTTCTAAATCTAGTTATCCTTTAATATTTTGTAACTAATATTCAGTCATTTTAGCTTATAATGTTATGTTTCAAACCATACTTTTATATTTTCAGTTTTTGAGAATTAATTTGTTTCCAAAACTGCCTTTCCGTTATGTTTTTAACAAAAAACTCGCTTTTTGTCATAAAAAAAATTAGAACCTGCTATAATACACAAAAATAGGTCGTTTTGGCATTTTATGGGTTTTGAAATATTGTTCATAGCTGCAGTTTCGCTAACTGCCCCGATTTTGGCCCGTTAAGGACACAATTCGGTTCTAAATGATTATTCATGTAAAACAGTTCCGGGTCAGGTTATAACTTATCATAATATTATGTTTAGGTATGTAAAAAGATGTCATGATATCAGCTAGGTTGCAAGGGTTATTTCTTAGTTATGCGAGTTACAAAAGTGTCGGTTCGGAAGATTTTTGACACACGGTTTAAAGGTATCTTTTCGGGCTGCTTTACACCAAGTTTAAGGACTTAAAATAATATGTTTAACTTAAAACTTTCTGTTTAAATTCTATATTTTCTGTTTCCTAGTTTCAGTTTTATATTTTTCATAATTTACGGTTCAACTCGTTATTCTTTAGTTCCAAGAATGCCCTTTTTAACAAAACCCACTTTTAGTCATCATACATGTTAAGACCTGTTATGATACATAAAAATAAGTTGCTTTATAATTTCATGGGTTTGAAAAGATGTTCATTGTTGCATTTTCACTAACGGTCCCGGTTTTGGCCCGTTTAGGTTCTAATTCGGTTTTAAAAGCAATGTTTCACGATAAATAGTTTTTGGTCAGATTATATATACTCAAAATATTATATTTATATCTGCAAAAGATTTCTTATTATTACTTGGGCTGTATGGCTTGCTTCTTAGTTACCCGAGTCACTTAAGTGTCGGTTTGCATGGTTTTTATTACTCGGTTTATTAAAATTAGTCGGCACCAGTATTTCCCAGGTCTAAGAGCTTAAATAATGTGTTTTACTTCTGGAAATCACACTAATATTCCAGAAGTTATTATGGCCGCTATTTGTTCAGTTAGCAAACCAGTTTGCCCTTAAACGAGTTACCAAATGACCCTTAATTTGGCCATAGTTTTGGAGCTGCGCATAGTGTAACTTTTAGAGGTTCATGGTCAAAATATTATGTTTTAAACTTAATACTTTTCTGTTCCAAATTTGTATTTCTAAATCCAAATTACCTTACTTCCGAAAATGACCTTTTCCTTATATATTTATTTAAAACTCGTTTTTAGTTGTGAAACATATCGGGACCTGTTTTAATGCACAAGCATGATTTTTGTATTTATTTAAAACTCGCTTTAAAGGCTTGGATTTGTTAACATGCAATGAGCATAAACAACGAATCGATACCTTGTGCGTGCAAACTCTCAGAAACTGGTTGAACTTCGGTTCCTAGATAGATTTGGATCAAAAGCAGCAGATTAAAGGGCTGTGGTTAGCGAGTTTCAAGAGCAGACAACAAAGAACAAGATCAAACGAGAGAGAAAGTTATAGACACCTGTGATACTCGATTTTCGTCGGCTTCTGCTGGCCCGTTTGGGTTTAATTGTTGCAGCAAAACAACACAAATCAGTAGCAAACTCAGCAAAGTTTTCAAAAGGTTGAAAGTGTAAAGAAGGTGCAATTGGATCGGATTTTATAGGGTTGAGGAAGCAAGATTCATTGGCTCCCAATTTGCATGAACGATGAGTGGTTAATTTTGCTGCAATGATGGTGATTGGGTGAATTGTCTGGCCAGATAAGAGGGAACAGAGAAAGAGCGTACGCAGGAAGGGGTGCATTGGATTGGGTAGTTGGATTATTAGGATCTTGACAAAATTAAGAATATTGTTTAATTTTATAAATTTTAAATACCTATTTATAAAATAAAGAACCTGGATTTTATATATAAAACATAGCTTTTTGATTGTTAATTATCATGATAAGATGCTAATATTGTTCGGATTCAGCCAGTCCCGTTAAACGTTGGTTCGGTTGGCCGGTTTAGAGGTAAACGATTAAACGGTTCGGATAATTATACAATTTTTAGATATAGGTTAAAATTTTTATATTTATTATATATCTCGACATATTATTGCGTTCGGGTTAATATTCGGGTTATTGGGCCATGCCCGTTTATTGTTTGGATGTTAGATACTAGCCGATTTTTGTTTTAGTTGGGTTCGGTGGCCGGTAAATGATATAAGAAACCATTTGATGTTTGGGTTAAATATTTTAAACATCCACCCGGTATGATTTAAATATTTATGGAATACTTCATACTTTATATTTATTTTTTTGAGTTATCGGTTCGGGTTCATTCGGGTTAACCGAGTATCGGTTTCATTTGATTAATTTGGGTCGAGCCCATTAGCTATAATCTTGACAGTTCGAGCCAAGCCCATCGGCGTACGGTTCACTTCAACTATTCAACCAATATTACTCTCGGTATCAAACAATAAGTTTTCTTTTTTTTTTAAAAAAAAATTCTAGCCCTGTTTTTGGGTTGTTACAGTCTTCCCTACTTACAGGAATTTCATCCTCGAAATTCAACGTAGGTTATATACCCGATGGTAATCTGTGTTTTTTTTCAATTTATACATCACATCACTGTTACCGTAATTATCCAAATCGCAGACGATACAAAGACTATGAGGATGACACATTGTGAATATCGACTATGATATTAGGATTAGGAATTTACCACACGACCAAAGAAATTATTGACGTCCACCAAATGTTTAATATTTACAAAATGAATATGATTAGCTATCCTGGCTTATAAGAAAACAAGGGACTTCAATATGATGTAATGATGTAGTAGTCAGTTACTCAAGGACATAACGATTTCGTTATAAAGGTCATAATTTGTCTCTGGAGGACTTTTTGTCTCGAAGGAGGTTTTGAAAGTATTGAAGATCAAACGCAAGGACATCATACTCTCTATATTCCTCAATATCGGATTAGAACGATGTGGTCGATATGCAGGTAGGCAAACTTCTGTTGGCTCCCATATCGTGTTTATTACAAGATTTTTATCCGGGGGTAACTTGATAGGTTCAAAGAGTGATCTTGGCTCTTACCAGAATCATCTAATAGATTGTATTTTTGGATTTACAAATACATGTAAGAAGAAGATTATGTTCTAGCACCTTACCTAAAGATCTATCATCTCACGTTGTGGAAACTATCCATTTCTAAAAATGTTTATCTGAAGAATTTGGACCGATTAGGAGTGGTCTACACGATGTAATGGATTTCTACCTAGAGTAAGGTAATTCAAGGAATTGACATAACCCCGTATTATTCGCAAGAATAAAATGGTGATACTACAGAAGATAGTTATCTTCAATGATGAAATTGTTAGGAGCATATTATTTATCCTAATTGAATGGAGGAGTTAATAAAAAGAAAATCCGTTTGTTATCGGTGAACTAGCTAGCGTGTCGGTGGTAACCATCATATTGAAACTCTTACGTCAATGGTGTTTCGGATTCCCTTTCAAGTAGCAATAACTCATTTAGTATGATGAAGGGAGATTGTGCAATGCGGAGTGAATTTCTAGAATATCTATAATGATTATCGGGATGGACTATGTTGTTAGAAATCCTAAGAGAAGTCTCGTCTAAAGAGTGCAACTCGAAGGTTGTACTCAATCGGATCCAATACTTTTAATGAGGACGAGGGATATGATGGAAAGGTGACATATTCTAATAAGAAACGAAACGATATTGTAGTCGAAGGTCATTAAGTTTGACTTAAACCGAGGTGTGGCATGGGTGTTAAAAATCACCTCACTTAGACTAGGGTAATGTAAGGGAAATCACACGAAGTAGTCTCGTAGGAAAAGTGAATAAGATATCACGAGGACGTTAATTCAGCTCACGTTTTTCTCAACTACTAGTTTAACAAGTCTAACAGTGAAAATATAATTATTAGGCATATTAGAGTTCTTACAAATTTATAAAGTATATACATATTTCATAAGTTATGAAGATAATTATTTTTTTTGTGCCTTATTTTAATAGAGAATCTATAACGTTTAATCCCATTCTGAAGAGAAAGTATGGATGAAACGGTCATTCAGCCAACCGACATCTTGTAATTACAAATTTTCAAATAAGATGTTAAGTCATTTTCGTTCGAAATTTTTATTGAAAGGATAATGATAAAATTGGATGATATAAAAAAAGTTTAAAAAGAATCATGGGGTTTTGTTAATATAAATTTCAGTACTATATATGTAGATCCTCAGAAAAATTCAGTAAATTTTAACAAAATTTAGAAAGAACTTTTATAATCCTTTCATAAAAGTTTTGGTCAACTTTAATGAATCTTTATATATATGGGTTGTAGATTTTTAAGAAACTCTTACTTATCCACAATAAGATTCGAAGAATTAGTATAGTTTAACTATTGAATTGTTGTAAATACAAATATGGATCAAAATTATTAGAGTGATCCTTGGAGGATATGAAGTTAACTCTTATAGAAATAAAGGAGGGCATAACTAAGAAGAATTAAGGTTTCTCGGTCGTGGAAGCAAATAATGGGAGTTGGAATGATCCTTAGTCTAGGTTTTGGATACTAGCTAGAAAGTTCCATATTCCAATAGTTTCTCATTGCATATAGATTACCTCACAACTATAGGTTAACCAAAAAATCTTTCTAGAACAAATTGGGAATTTAAGATTTCAACATTCAAACCTACAAGGTGGTAGTGCGTCATGAGGTTCATGAGGTGTTCGTACGGATCATTTGCATAGTCGTTAGAATCAAAGAATTAAGAAAAGATATAGTATGGTGGGAAGGATCTAAATTATTATCTTATGGTTAAACAAAATATTTTTATAATTATTCATAGAAATATCCTTATAAGTGTAGGTTCCCAGCCGGATCTACACAGAATATCTCGTTCTACGTAGGTGCGGAATCCCTACGTAAGACGATACGAGCGTAGAAGACGATATACGTTAACACGATTAAACACACGTTACAATAAACAAAGACACGTTGTATTGCAACTGGAAACACGTGATATCAATCACAAACTCTGGACAACTCGTTACAACTTGATCTCTCAATTGATTAACTTCTGCCGTAACCTAACAGATTATATAACACGACAAATTCGCCTAACATGTTTAGGCGAAGTTGTCACTAACTTCGCTTACTCTACAAGTTCGCCTAAATCAGCGAACTTGTGAGCTAACTTCGCTTATTACAAAATACTAATCCAACTAACTCGATTACAGACACTAGACACTGAACTACTGACATCATGTACCAACAGACTCCCCCTTGGCAGTAGCTTCATATCTCTAACTTCAAGCACGTGTCTTGTAATCTTCAACAATCTTGTATCTTTCATCTTCACGAATGAACTCCTTCTCGTACACAAACCGAAACAACTCTTTGATATTTCTTGGCTTCTTCTTTCCAAGCAGGAATATAAAATATTTTCTTCTCGTTCAGCACCTGCAGATCAGCTTGAGACAAGTTCACTAGATGCATTGGATCATACACTCTCAGCAGCTCTTGTTCATCTTCGTCCTCCATTACTGCCTCAGCTGTTTCACAATCAACATACCACCACTTCAGATCTTTGAGCACATCCTTGGGCATTTGTTTCATCGGCACTTCTTTTAAACACCGGATAGGCTTATACTTCATGATCATCCAAGGCTTGCCATCTGCTCTCATTCCTCTATCTTTGTCTTCAACGAGCTTTCCTTTCTGTGGTTTCAACAGCTCGAACTTCTTCTCCTTTATACTTTCCTTCCATACTATCTTCCCAATGACTCTAGCCATGTTATCATCACTTCTGTTTATCAACCCCAATCTGGCTAAGTCCTTCACTTCACATTCTGGCAATGTATTCAACGATCTCAACAGCCTTTTGAAGTACTGAACCCCATCATACCTTTTAATCACAAAGAGCCTCAACTGCTCATCATATAACCAGCATATAATCCCCTTTTTCGATTCAGCATAACCCCTGATGTTGTAACTTTTCTTGAACATAGTAGGGACTGCCGGTTTCTTCGTTTTTACGAACCACTGAGCATAGCCTTCTTTCCATCTTGGCTGCTCCTCCCATTCCGTCTCATCACTTCCCATATCTTGACCTATATCTGACTTATGAACTTCCGGAATCTCGTGCTCAACATTCTCCTCTACAATCTCTCCCTCTTCAATCTCATTATCAATAACAATCTCTGCCCCAATCTTCTCTATCTCATCAACCGGTAATACATCATCATCACCTATAAAATCATCATCCACCTCAGCATCCACGACCACCACATCATCACCTGTACCGCCCGCTGCAGTTGTTGACTCCCCCTGAGATGTGGAAGTCCCAAGAGCTTGTTCAGTTCTTGGCAACTCTCCACCTGCACCTTTCGATGCATTGGGATCATCTTCTCGATCATTACGCTTCTTCGTCCTCAGCTCATCACCCTTACAGCTCGTCTCCCCCTGAGATGCCAAGAACACCTTCAAAGCATCAATGATTTTGCCATGTTCGATCAGCAGGGACGAGTGTATCTGATTCTCTGCAACGAGGCGCTGAATAGCATGGGTCTGGATAAGATTTACCCCTGATTGTTCTGCCACGACCCGTTCAAGCGCTGCTATTCGTTCTGAGTCAGATAAGGTTGCATCGAAATCAAACCTCAGATGTGATATATCTTGAGTGTACTGAGGAGGGATTTCCATTGTAACCGGGACCTCAGAAGTAGGCGTAAACGTAACCGCATGTGGTATCGTAACTGACAACCCTGCAGTAGCTACCACTGTCGACTCAATAAATCTTGCCACGACCTCCGTTGGAGTAAGAGTTGGAGGTGGCAAAGATACAATCTCCGGAGTCGAAAGCTGGAATGAAGTGGGTGGGATGCCAAACGAGGATGAAGTAGCCACCACGGGAACATCCGTGGCGCTTGTCCCTGTAACAGGCAATGATGTAGGGACTATAGTCATACCGGACAGTGCGGGTGGAGTGAAACGTATCACCCTTGAGCTCTCACCAGCTCCCGAACCTGCACCTGTCCGTTCCCTTCTTGATCTACGGATCAACTAATGTACTTCTTCCTCAAAGTCTGACTCACTGTCATCATCGACTCTCTTCCTCTTCCCATGATTCCGTTCTTGTGTTACCAAAATTCGTCTCGCTTCAGCCACATCATCATCTGACGAATCAGAATCAGCCACCGTCGTAGCTGCCCTAGCAACATCCACACTAGAAACCTGTGCAACCGAGACTTGCACATTTTCCTGTGGATCAACACGTTCCATATCAAAGAAGCCTTGACCACCAAACGCTTCATCAAGGTCTACAGTCTCCTCCGGTGACACAACAGGAGCAGCAGGTATAGCTTGAGGTGCTCCAGCCTGTTGTGGTGCCGGATCCCGAAACTCGTCCCCTCGAGCTGGAACATACTCTGGGTTGATTAAGTACCCAAATAGTGGAGTATGTCGAGGACGGAGCTCAGGTTTGCTTCTAGCACTCGATGATCTGCACTGAGCGAAGATCCTTTTACTTACACTTTCCACGTATCTAATTGGTCGGCGCTGAGGTAACGTGGGAGCAACATGATTCAAGATCATTTGTAGGAATCTTGGATACATAAGAAATCTCTCACGCGCCACCGCTCTTCTCTGACGATCTATCTCGTAGAATACCATCTGACTAAAGCTGTAACGCTTATTGTAAGTCAGAGCAGTCATCGCCGACTGCATGGTCGCACCCATGCCATCTGTACCAGCCTTTCTCCCTGACATACACACGATCATTACGTGCATGAGAAAGAGCCACTGGTCTAGCAAGAACCCCTTGCGTCTCTGAGTATCTCCCAAGGGACCAGAATATCCCATCCTCAGAAACGCACCATCTCGGAATGGGGCCACAAAGTCGGTAGGATCGTCTCGCGTTTCATCCCCAAACTGTAAACCCACCCTGATCTGTTCAGATGAGAACTGTACTATCTGATTATTGACAGTTGCACGCATAACCGGGGGCTCGACTCGACAGTCATATTCCACTATCTGCCAGAAATCTTCAATGTTTGGTAAAGAGATCGGCAGTGTTGTGGTAATCACGTGGAATATACGCGAGCGTAGTAGAAATGTAATGATCTCGCGGAAATCATCAACACCACTCGCATCCGGGTCCAATGTGATGTACATGTTATGCCCCGGGAAAAACTGTCGGTTGTTGTCTCCACCTTCATCACCACCTGCACCACCTGCTCCAGCTACAGCAGCCATTTATGCAACCAAAACAGACTAAGTTAGAGAAACGTCGAGGCAAATCACAAGTTCGCCTGTTACCATGAGCGAAGTTATGATTTATTCTGTATAGGCGAAGTTAGAGGTGGGGCGAAGTTGGGAACAACTTCGCCTCAACTTGAACTTCGCGTAATAAATGTTAAATAAAAAGGGCAAGGCGAAGTTAATGATAACTTCGCCTAACCACAACTTCGCCTTATATACTGTTACATAATTAATTATCAGGCGAAGTTAAACCTTAGGCGAAGTTAAGGATAACTTCGCCTAAACTGTAAGTTCGCCTGAATATGAATCGGCAACAGTTAAGCTGTTCAATCGACGTGTAGTTGGTGAATTTGGAGATTGAGGATCTCGTAAAGCATGTTTTTAAGACGATCTAGACGATCAAGATGATCACGACCACGTCATTACAGGTTTGAAAATCGGGTATTGAGGTTTCGACTAAACGGGGTCGCGAATCGGGTAGATACGACCTTTGATTTACATCAATGACATAGATTATACGATACTACAACCCTACACACCTTTAATCGGAATAGTAGTCGAGAAAATCAACACAGATTTGATTCGAAAGATAAGTTCGCTTAGGGTTACGGAAATAAGTTCGCTGGTTTATGAAAATAATGAAAAGCTTTGACCAAGAATTTCTTGATATAGGGTCAGAGATCATACAGGCGAAGTTATGGATAACTTCACCTATTGCAGGCGAAGTTATGGATAACTTCGCTGATAAGAAAATTTTCACAACAAACCCCTATAATTTGAACAATTTGCAATTAAGTTTTAAAACATCATTTAAAGAGTTAAATGATACGATCAAGACCAAGTAACCAGATACAAAATCATACAACTACATAAGTAGAAAAAAATTTAAAAATAAAGTACACGGGATCAAATTTCAGTCTCGACAGGGACTACCATGTTTTAGAAAAGATTCGAACAGGAATCATACTAATTACGTGACTGTCACACAGATCCATGTTCAGCTGTATTATGACATAAAGAAACAGGTTGTAAGCAGGTAAATAACTTAAAATGGTTTTCATCCTTTCTGTGATACTGGTTAGGTTCAATTAAGCTCAAAACTTAAATGGGCAACAACTCAGAGATTATGATGCCTCCTATCTATTCTCAAAGCATATTTGGCTTTCCCCAAGTCACCCCGAGTTGACCTCGACCCGTAGTGTCTGATTAAATAGTAAGTACTCTTTCGATCTGTAGACTCTTCTTCCCGTTCTCTTTCTTACATCTTGATTGAGAAGTATTAACATTATGAACTCTAGAATGTCTCAATAACACACAATTTTTTTTTTAAGTATTTACACAACTTCAGAGTAGTAAACAACTGCAAGTCCCGAATCTGGATCACTGCAGTTTCTTGACACGCTATCTTCACGGGAATCAGAACACTCACGGGCTCGTGTATGACTGGGTAATCGCTTTCCTGCCTATCATTCGGAAAGATATATATGGAGACATGCACAACTCTTAAGGAGTTTCCACGTAAAATCGAGTAGATTTAGTTAGTATCACTTCTACTTTTACGCACCATAAAAAGCTACCATGACATACAATGACTGTTCTAAAGTCTTTTAGGCCTAATAACTTCACTAGTTAAGCACACATAATCAGTATATCTATCACTTTCCAAGGTTGGATCAATTTTCTGTTAAACATAGTAAAGGAACTTCTTATGAAGTAGTAGACTTGAAAAATAATTTCATCTCCCTCAAAAAAAAATTTCAACTTCTATCGCCCCGATCAAGTCGAAGTCTTCAGGTAAACGGCTATCCTGAAGATCCAATGGATCAGCTGGACCAACCACATACAAGTATGTGTCCCTCTAACTAAGTATGAACGACTAATTTTCAGCGAAAGAATTAAAAACCCATCATAAACCGCCCCGGTCACTTTCAGTCATCTGGTTAATGGCTATCCTCATATTCTACAAGTAGACATGAGGACCAAACATATCCGAAGATATGTCCTTCAAACTGAGGCAACCGACATAATTCTAAGCGATAGTGATTAATATTTTTTTATTTTTATTATTTTTTTTTATTTTTATTTTTATTTTTTTTTAAAACAAAGACAAGAAAACACGGTTACTCGGGATTGATCATCCCATTCAGCTCAACAAGGTTTTGAAATCGAGTTTTGTCAAACGCTTTAGTAAACAAGTCAGCGAAATTATCTAACGTATCAACCTTTTCGAGCACAATCAATTTCTTCTCAGCACAATCCCGTATAAAATGATGATGGATGTCAATGTGTTTAGTTTTGCTATGCTTTACGGGATTGTTAGTTACTGAGATAGCAGCAGTGTTATCAATGCAAATAGAAGTATGAGTGAAATTCAGACCATAATCGCGCAATTGCTGTTGTATCCAAAGAACCTGGGAGTAGCAGTTCGATGCTGCCATGTATTCTGCTTCACAGGTTGAAATGGCGACTGAGGTCTGCTTCATGCACTGCCATGACACTAATCTGCCTCCAAGAAACTGACATCCACCTGTTGTTGACTTCCGATTCTGATTGCTTTTGACAGAAGACATGATTCTTCTGTTGCCATCTCAGTCGACCTCATGTCCATAATATATGTATTCTTTTCCCTTGGAGCCTTCATTACTATCCATTCATCTGGTATCTTGAAACCAGGATACAGCACGATCGCTTCATTCTTGGTAAAGTGCACTGTGTAATCTTTGTCACAGATCTGCGATACACTCAGCAGATTATGCTTCAGTTCTTTAATGAAATTCACTTTCTCAAACGTCATTTTACTATTAGTCACCGTCCCAATTCCAGTAATCCTTCCACCACTCTCTCCAGCAACACTCACTCTTCCTCCCTGAACAGGTTTCCATTCGTGTAACAAATTCTTGTTACCCGTCATGTGCCGGGAACAGCCGCTATCCACAACCCATAGATTGTTTGTAGCCCTGTTCAACTGTTCCTGCACGATTAAAGCAGAGGATTAAAATCTGGGGACCCAAGACCTATTGGTCTTGGGTCGATACATCCCGTACTTTGGCTGTCCAAAGTTAGTATCAGTATGATTTCTGAAAGTCCTAAAAGGATACCTTCTTGTAAATTGACTATGAGGCCATCCAAACCTTCGTGAATTAAATGAATTATTACTCATGATTTGGTTGTTAACAGGGAAAAACTGAGATCGATTTCTTTGAAAACCTGGATTAGTCCAATTTCTGAACTTTGATGAGTTTTCATTCTTACCATTATTGTACTTACTGTTAGTTCTGTTCTCAGTTTTTGAAGGCCTCATACCTCTGAATCTCTGCTTCAGAGGGCAATCAGCAATTAGGTGTCCTAATTGATTGCATCTAAAACAACTCCTGTGTTCAACTTTCTTTTCAATAGTTGTTTTAGATGTTGAGGCTGCATTACTGCCCGTTTGTCTCACATATGGTGGGACATACGGGTTTAGTGGAGAATTCTTTTCAGTTGTTTTATGTTTCTCTCCACTTTTTGGTAACACTGCCTCTTCTTTTGTCTCACTAGACTCGGATGTCTTTTCTGAATTTGATGAGACAGGACTAGGAGCAGAAATCTTAACATTAGAAACAGGCTTACATGTTTCGCCTTTACTAACTTCTGGATCTTTAATTGTAACCTTAACCGGAACTGTCTGACCAAAATCAACATCAACAGATTTCTGATTACTAGGATCATAAGTATAGTTATGATTGTAAGGTGGTGGAACTTCATGATATCCAATTCCTCCTCTTTTAACTGGGGAACTTTGATCACTAACGAGGTGATCAAGTATAGCGGAGGAATTTCTAAATTGCTCAAGCTTTCTGTTAAGTTCCACCACTTTCACCTGGTGATCAGCTATCTGTTTATCCCTTTCAGCTATTAGTTTGGTTTTCTCTTCTAACACTTCATAGCTAAGATCAATTACTTGAATTTTTTCAGCTAGATTTGCTTTAAGACTTCTAATATCTTTCTCACTAGCTTTTATTTTTACCTTATAACTGTTTTCTCTAGCTTTAGTGAAATGATGGTCTTCTTTTAATGTTTTAAATTGAGCATCCAAACTAACAAACTGATCAGTTATAGTTGTCAATTGTTTAGACAGATTTTCACATTTCGTACAAGGGAGTTTAGTACTTACCTCGGAGAGCTGGTCTGTCACTTCTGCCATGTAAGCTTCATTTTCGCCAGTCACTTTCTCACTTCCTGCAGTTTCGATGGTCACTAAATTGGCCTGTTCGAATACTTCCTCAACAAGCAGATTCCAGTTGTACTCCCCGTCCTGTCTGGATATCATCGCCCTATTCTCACTACTTCCACCACTCTGTTGTGTAGACCTGTTCTGACTGCGTTCTACACGTTCATTTGTGCACTCCTTCGCAAAGTGTCCATTTTGTTGACAGTTATAACATCACACCTTTGACTTGTCAAAACCTGGTCTTTCACCAACAAACTTTCTACCTGTCTTCTTCATAAACCTCTTAACTCTTCTAACAATCATTGCCATCTGCCACTGCAGATCCATCTCTTCCAGATCATCAGCATCGATCTGATCATAGTCTTCGTCCAAAGTTGCAAGATCAACAATCTTACCTTTAATGTAATTTTCATACGAAGCAATGAAAGATGCATAGAGAGCAAACTGCTGTTCGGCAGATTTAACACTCATGGGCATCTTAGAGTAGTTGTTGTTAGGAACACTTGAGGAAAAACTACCCTTGGTTGCTTGAGGTTTAGAAGTATTTGATCCACCAGCTACAAAACACACATCACCATTCATGTTGAGAGATACATGACCTTCATGTGTTGAGTTAGCGCCCGAGTCTCCTTTTGAGTAGTAAGCAGATGATTCAGACTTCGAACTTGAACTTGTATTAACTTTTGCACCATACATTCCCGGATCTTGAACCTGATCAGTTGGTGTCTCTTTTCGAACCATGTTAAGTTCAAACGTTCGTAGTTTGTTGACTGCTGTTTCCAAGTCATAGTCGGCAAACTCTTTATCTTCTCTCATCAAGACAGTGTACATCTCCCATTTCGGTGGGAGAGCATCAAGAAGCTTTTCCACGATCTCATCTTCTTTGTAAGCAATGGAATAATTGCTGAGTTCGGTCATCAGATGATAATATCTCATGATGATATCATCAAGTGATTCATTCTTCAAGTACTTGAATACCGAGAATTGGGTTTTAAGTAGTTTAATCTTTGATGCACGAATCCCCACATTACCCTCAAATCCGTTTTCAAGCGCTTCCCAAAGTTCTCTAGCAGTTTTATACTTCCTGAAGGTGTGAAGAATCTCTTGTGGAAGAGCCATTGTTATCGCTGCATGAGCTTTGCTTTCAGCCTCATACATTTTTTTTCTTCCTCTTCCATCTTGTTGTATTTCTTAATCTGATCACGACGCTCATACTCAGCAGTTGGTGGAATGTATCCATCTTGAATGCATACCCACATCTTAGCATCTTGGTATTTGACATATTGTTCAAACCTATCCTTCCACGCCACGAAATCGGTTCCCTTAAGCATCTTCGGTGCCTTAGTAGCTGAACCCGCTTCCACTTCCATCTTCACCAGTTCCGTAATGTTTATAGAAGTCATCTTTCACGAAACACAAAGAAACCCGAAAAATAAAAATTTTATTCTTAACAGTACTGTAGGTGAAGTTGAAGTTAACTTCGCTTAAGTCTGAACTTTGCTTGAATTCGTAACTTCGCTCTCTTTTCTAAATTCGCCTGATTTGGCGAAGTTGTGGATAACTTCGCTTAAGTTAAGCGAACTTGTGAGGTAGGCGAAATTGTGGATAACTTCGCTTAACCTTATATCTTCGCCTAAAACCTACAAACAGTAGCGGCAACTTCGCCTGATGAACACGATGATTTTGAGGTTTGATTTCTGGATTTTGCGAGGTATGCGAAGGTGTTATGGGTTGTTTTTGATGGTGGGAGGTGAGTAGGACACAAAAACTCGGTAAACTCGTCCCGCGAATAGTCGAACGGAACGATTTCTACACCCGCGTGATAATCCCGAACCACACAATCACGAGCAAAAGCTCTGATACCAATTGTAGGTTCCCAGCCGGATCTACACGGAATATCTCGTTCTACGTATGTGCGGAATCCCTACGTAAGACGATACGAGCGTAGAAGACGATATACGTTAACACGATTAAACACACGTTACAATAAACAAAGACACGTTGTATTGCAACTGGAAACACGTGATATTAATCACAAACTCTGGACAACTCGTTACAACTTGATCTCTCAATTGATTAACTTCTGCCGTAACCTAACAGATTATATAACACGACAACTTCGCCTAACATGTTTAGGCGAAGTTGTCACTAACTTCGCTTACTCTACAAGTTCGCCTAAATCAGCGAACTTGTGAGCTAACTTCGCTTATTACAAAATACTAATCCAACTAACTCGATTACAGACACTAGACACTGAACTACTGACATCATGTACCAACAATAAGGAACAATTCTTAAACATAACTCTAAAGGAACATACATAAATAATACCAAAAACTAGGTATACATTTCCATTGTAAGAGTTATAGAATTAATTTTCGATAGAAGAAAAGTCAAAAAGTTTCGGTTTTAATTTTGAGGATTCGGTGGCACGACACCATCTTTGATGAAAATAATCCTTAGAGACTAAAAGTTGACGTGGAATGGTTGAGATGGAATTAACACGAGTGGATATAGATGAAGTCAACACTTGGTGTTGTCGGATTATTCACAAGTTTTAGATAACATTAGTATCATCCTTTTTGAGTTTTATACATAATGACTTGTTGAAGACAGTTCACTGTCTACCCCTTTTAGGTAACTTTCTAACATAGGTTTCATGATTACACATGGATATGAAAAACTCTTGACATGTTATATGGGTCTATTTTGTATGAAGGTGAAGTCGCCATGTCTCATGTCATGTGGGTTTGTTCGAACATGTAGGTGGCCTATCACTAGTAAGGTGTTTGCACGTTGGCTAACTTGGCTATACGTCTAAGGTTAAAGGTTGAGAATATTTGGTGAGACTTTAGTTAGACCAAAGGCTCTCACTAGTATTTGGTCATGTTGACGAACCCTAACCATTATCACTTACGTTAATATCAACCGCGTTATTGAATACAAATTAAAAGGAAGTAACAATCATGAATAGAACGATGTCAATGCAGAGAATGTATGGTTAGTTTCACGTGATTCGTTGATAGTAGCCGTGTAGAATAAAGACATACCAACTATGGTAATGAAGTAGCCGAACGAAATATCAAAAGTATCGCCAAGATAGAGAAAATTCAATGAATAGAGGAAAAACAAAGTAAATGTCATGTGTTCTTCACAAAGTGTCCAAAAATGCTAGATGAGTCTACAATAATCCTGAAAATCTTCTTGGTGTAGTTTTCGCTTTGGATTAGAGATTGTGCATGACGAAAAGTCAACACATATATGTGTCAAAGAAGTAGAAATTCCAACCTATTGGAATATTTGTTTGAAAATATAATTCTCGAAAGTATTAAATACGATTACTCGAAAGCCGCTTAGGATAAGAACTAATAAAGTGCTGAAAGAGTCCATTAAGCTCCAAATGGAAGGTACAGTCATGCCATCATGGTTGATAACTTCACCAAGTATTTGGAATTAGCAATTTGCCCATCTTTTTGTTATACTTGTATATGCGTGGTATTTTGTAATAGTTTTGGTTGCTAGTGTGGGTTACCATAACAGGGTCACCAGAATTCACACGCACGTGCAAATTCATAATTACGTTAATCACCCATAATTATAAATTTGCCTTGCATGGTCACTCTAGTTTTCTTCCATTAGGTGTTTTATATGAATTTTTTTTTGTTCATAGTTATTGTTTTGTATTTTTCTAAGCAAGCTCTTATGGCAGTCCTAGTAATGAAATATGGGCTCCTATGATACTCAGTCTATGGCTTTCTATGGGTAGCGATGAAGGTAAATCGTGTAACCTTCTTTGCTAAGTACAAGAAATAAATGCTTAACACAAAAACGGGGTCGAAGTACCCAAGTAGTCCCGAGCATAACACACTCCAGTTAACACAAAACGCCCACTCTTGAGCATAACTCGCTCCTATCAAATTAGTGTACCCAATAAACAACAATATTGATCACGTGTGCAAAAAGGACTTACAAGTATCCATGAGAAAATCGATAACTTATTATGTATGCACACTTTCAAATCAATCAGGTCATCACTTAGTTGTTAATCCTCTAAATGATGTCTTAGAGCTCTATAAGGCAAATCATATAACTAGTCAGTTCAATTGATCAAACTTAAGTGTTTTCATATACCTAATTGTTCAAGTCTTTGCAGTTTCAGAGTCTTAGCAGGTAGGGATCCTTAAAGCATTTCGGTTAAAGCTTAGAAATCTCTAATGAATTCTAATTCGCTGAAACCTTTGGCTCTGATACCAATCTGTCACACCCTGACATGGGGCCTTGGAGTTTTATGGACAAATTGGTACCATGTGTAAGCAGCGGAATATGATTGAAAGAGATAGGTTACAATATTTGTACTGAGTATTTATGACAAGGTGTAAATACACAACTATCTCTTTTCTTCTCTGACACTGTTGCAATCCGTGTTGGGTTCTACTAATCTCATTGGCATCTAATCTTCTTTGTTCTTGTTCGACTTACGCCTCTATCTCTAGTCATGCTCATTACAATGCTAATCCAAATCACTATCCACAAGGTACCTGAATACATGTTAAAAAGTTGGTGAGTTCGTGAGTTTAGCTCACATACACATAAAAGAGTTAATTAATAAAAGCGCGCAAGTTTGCGTGTATGTAAGTATAAAGCATGGTGCACATCAATCAAGTCCACAATCAAACCTGCAAGTATTTAAAACTCGTTTTTAGTTGTGAAACATATCGGGACCTGTTTTAATGCACAAGCATGATTTTTGTATTTATTTAAAACTCGCATTAAAGGCTTGGATTTGTTAACATGCAATGAGCATAAACAACAAATCGATACCTTGTGCTTCTCTCAGAAACTGGTTGAACTTCGGTTC
Organism: Bidens hawaiensis; assembly: GCF_021521415.1. Lineage (NCBI taxonomy): Eukaryota > Viridiplantae > Streptophyta > Magnoliopsida > Asterales > Asteraceae > Bidens > Bidens hawaiensis. The sequence goes on from NW_027502104.1 coordinate 17,725, forward strand.
CTAGATAGATTGAGGATCAAAAGCAGCAGATTAAAGGGCTGTGGTTAGCGAGTTTCAAGAGCAGACAACAAAGAACAAGATCAAACGAGAGAGAAAGTTATAGACACCTGTGATACTCGATTTCCGTCGGCTTCTGCTGGCCCGTTTGGGTTTAATTATTGCAGCAAAACAACACAAATCAGTAGCAAACTCAGCAAAGTTTTCAAAAGGTTGAAAGTGTAAAGAAGGTGCAATTGGATCGGATTTTATAGGGTTGAGGAAGCAAGATTCATTGGCTCCCAATTTGCATGAACGATGAGTGGTTAATTTTGCTGCAATGATGGTGATTGGGTGAATTGTCTGGCCAGATAAGAGGGAACAGAGAAAGAGCGTACGCAGGAAGGGGTGCATTGGATTGGGTAGTTGGATTATTAGGATCTTGACAAAATTAAGAATATTGTTTAATTTTATAAATTTTAAATACCTATTTATACAATAAAGAACCTGGATTTTATATATAAAACATAGCTTTTTGATTGTTAATTATCATGATAAGATGTTAAACGTTGGTTCGGTTGGTCGGTTTAGAGGTAAACGATTAAATGGTTCGGATAATTATACAATTTTTAGATATAGGTTAAAATTTTTATATTTATTATATATCTCGACATATTATTGCGTTCGGGTTAATATTTGGGTTATTGGGCCATGCCCGTTTATTGTTTGGATGTTAGATACTAGCCGATTTTTGTTTTAGTTGGGTTCGGTGGCCGTTAAATGATATAAGAAACCATTTGATGTTTGGGTTAAATATTTTGAACATCCACCCGGTATGATTTAAATATTTATGGAATACTTCATACTTTATTTTTATTTTTTTGAGTTATCGGGTTCGGGTTCATTCGGGTTAACCGAGTATCGGTTTCATTTGATTAATTTGGGTCGAGCCCATTAGCTATAATCTTGACAGTTCGAGCCAAGCCCATTGGCGTACGGTTCACTTCAACTATTCAACCAATATTACTCTCGGTATCAAACAATAAGTTTTCTTTTTTTAAAAAAACATTCTAAACATTCTAGCCCTGTTTTGGGGTTGTTACAGAATGTCACAACATTCCCAACTTTTAGGAAATTTCATCCCGAAATTAGGAATTAACATCCGTAGCAAAAAGATGCGGATACTTTGACTTTATTTCGTCTTCACATTCCCAAGTGACTTCCGCACGGCGCTTAGATTCCCAACGAACCATGACCAGAGGGATTTGGCTACGCTTGGTTTCCTTATCCATTCGATCCACTATTTCCACGGGTCTCTCAACAAAGTGCATTATCTTATCGATACGTACCTCATTGAGAGGGATATAAAGGTTCTCGTCAGCTTGACACTTTCGAAGGTTCGATAAGTGAAACATAGGGTGGATGCCTTGAAGCTCTTGAGGGAGCTCGAGGCAATAAGAAACATCTCCGATTCGTTCAAGGATTTTGAACGGACCAACAAAATAGGGGGCTAATTTACCCTTAATACCGAAACGGACTACTCTTTTCCAAGGTGAAACCTTAAGGAGGACAAGGTCGCTGACTTCGAATTCCAAGGGTTGTCGTCGCTTATCAGCGTAAGACTTTTGACGACTTCTAGCAGTAAGCAGATTATTACGAATTTGAGTTATTTTGTCGGTGGTATCTTGTACCATTTCGGGTCCTGTGAGCTGAGTCTCACCGATCTCATTCCAACAAATAGGAGAATGGCATTTACGGCCGTAGAGGGCTTCGAATGGAGCCATTTTGATGCTCGAGTGATAACTATTATTGTATGAAAACTCAACCAACGGAAGATGAGTATCCCAATTACCACCATAATCAAGCACACAGGTTCTTAGCATATCCTCAAGGGTTTGAATGGTTCTTTCAGACATACCATCCGTTTGAGGATGATAAGCGGTGCTATGATCTAGACGGGTTCCCAAATCGGTTTGAAGCGAATTTCAAAAATGAGACACGAAAAGACCATCACGGTCAGATATAATACTCAGAGGTATACCATGGCGACAAAGAATCTCGTTGACATAGATTTGAGCTAGCTGATCGATCGAAAGCTTTTCCCAAATGGGAATGAAATGGGATGATTTGGTTAATCGATCGACGATTACCCAAATACTATCATGTTGCCTCTTGGTGGTGGTAAGTTTTGTGACGAAGTCCATCGTAATGTTCTCCCACTTCCATACTGGAATAAAAGGTTACACGAGCAAACCAACAGGTATTTGGTGCTCGGCTTTTACCTTAGCACATGTTAAACATTTTCCAACATAGGTAGCGATATCTTTCTTCATGTCGGGCCACCAAAAAGTAGTTCGAAGGTCGAAATACATTTTATCCGAACCAGGGTGGATAGAATATCGTGACTTGTGAGCTTCATCCATTATAAACGTGCGAAGATTGTCACGATCTCGGACCCAAAGGCGGTTAAGAAAATAGAGCAAACCATCACGCTTGGTTTAGAGTTGGAGTACAACACCACACGACATCTCTTTGTACAAGTTGCCTTCAGTAACGGAGATGTGTTGGGCCTCAAAGATACGTAGCTGAAGATCGGTCCGGATAACAACGCTTATAAGAAGAATACTTTTGACAAGGGTTTTGCGACTAAGGGCATCAGCTACTACGTTTGCTTTACCGAGATGGTAACGTATTTCACTATCGTAGTCGCTAAGAAGTTCGGCCCATCGATGTTGCCTCATGTTTAAATCTTTTTGGTCAAAAATATGTTGGAGGCTCTTGTGGTCGATGGTACATTTTGTTCCATACAAATAGTGTCTCCAAATTTTCAACGTGAATACAATATCACCGAGTTCAAGTTCGTGTGTCGTATAATTCTTTTCATGAACCTTTAGTTGTTGTGATGCATAGGCGATGACCTTGCCTCGTTGCATGAGAACGTAACCGAGACCTTGATTCGTGGCATCACAATAGACAACAAAATCCTCGTTTCCTTCGGGAAGGGCTAGGATAGGAGCGTCACAAAGCATACGCTTCAAGGTTTGAAAAGCTTCATCTTCCCCCCCCCCCACTCATAAGGTTTACCGTTTTGAGTTAAGGCGGTGAGGGGTAAAGCGATCTTGGAAAAGTTCAAAATGAAACGGCGGTAATAACAAGTGAGACCAAGAAAGGATCGAACTTCCGTAGGTGAAGTCGGGGTCTTCCAATGTTTAACAGCTTCGATTTTAACGGGATCAACATGAATGCCTTTTTCGTTAATGATATGACCTAGGAATTGAACTTCGTTTAACCAAAACTCGCATTTGGAAAACTTGACAAAAAGTTGTTCTTTCTTCAACAACAAGAGGATATCATGCAAATGCTTTTCGTGCTCAACTTTAGATTTCGAGTAAATGAGAATGTCATCAATAATTACGATCACGAACTTATCAAGATAAGGCTTGCATACGCGGTTCATGAGGTCCATAAACACCACAGCTGCATTGGTCAAGCCGAAAGGCATAACCATAAATTCGTAATGACCGTAACGAGTTCGAAAAGCGGTTTTGGGTATATCATCCTCATGAACACGCAATTGATGATAACCCAAACGAAGATCGATTTTTGAAAAGCAAGATGCGCCTTGTAGTTGATCGAAAAGGTCATCATTTCTAGGTAAAGGGTAACGATTTTTAATCGTGAGTTTATTGAGTTCACGATAATCGATACACATTCGGAAGGAACCATCCTTCTTTTAACAAAAAGAATAGGTGCGCCCCAAGGCGACGAACTTGGGCGGATGAAACCTTTGCTAGAGTTCTTTGAGTTGACTCGCTAGCTCTTGCATTTCCAAAGGTGCGAGACGATAAGGAGCTTTGGTGACGGGGTTCGCACCAGGCACAAGATCAATACGAAACTCCACTTCACGAGTAGGAGGTAAACCAGAACCATCTTCAGGGAAAACTTTGGGAAAATCACGAACTACCAGAATGTATTTTATTGTCTTTTTTCCTTGTTTCTTTTCCAAGTCGTTGGCAAGAAAAGCCACATACTTTTTTATGTAAGTATTTTTGGGCTTGAGTACACGACATAAGCTTCCCTTGGAAGGCTTTTCGCCAAAAATATGCAAAATCCGATCGTCGTCTAGTGGAATTCGAATATACTTCTCAAAGCACACGACTTTGGCACGGTGTTGAGCCAACCAATTCATGCCTACTATGATATCAAAACTTCCGAGATGCATAAGAATGAGGTCGATAGAAAAATGATAGTCGTTGAGATCTAGAGTACAACCACGAATAACCGAATCAATCAATATAGTTTTACCATCCGCAACTTCAACCGTAAAGGACCTTTCGAGTTTAGAACGAGACGACGAAAGAATAGGCTCAAAATCAAAAGACACAAAACTCATATCGGCACCGGTATCGAATAAAATGGATGCATGCACGTCATTAACCAAGAACGTACCATTCACCACATCATTGTTATGCTGGGATTGATTTGCATTGATCACGAATGTCCTTTTGTGAGCATTGGGGACGACTAGTGTAGCTTGAGAAGTCGAGGCTTGATTGGCTTGAACCGGTTGAACAACTTGGTTGGCCATAAGTTGCGGAACTGGTTGAAAGGCCTGAATTTGATAGGCTTGAGCGGGGTATACAAGCGGATCGGCCATTTGGACTTGATATGCGAGTCGGGGACACGCGTTGCGGAAATGACTAAGATCTCCATAATTGAAACACGCACGAGGGGTGGGGTAGGCTTGAGAAATTGGTTGGGCTTGAGTTAAAACACGGTTTTGGTTGAAAGCGTGGGGAGTGTGAGGTGGTTTGGTGAGGGTTGGTTCGGTACACATGAGTTCGAAACATGTGCTTAGCAGGTGTCCAAAACTGCCAAGGGATGCCGAGTTGATGGTGTCGTTGTCAAATTTGGCAAAACGGGTGAGGTACGTGGTAGGGTTTCTTTGTGGATGGAGCTTGAAGGTTTTGGGTTTGTGGGTATTGAGGCTGAGGTGGTTTTGTTGGGTTAAGGCATAGTTTTGCTTTCGTTTCTTGGAATGATTGTTGTTGTTGTTGCGGTTTGGTTTGGGTGTGGCTTCGGCCTTGACCTCTTTGGAAGGTTCGGCCTCGGTTTTTTCAACAGTCTTCTTACTGCTTGTAACACCCCGCAACCGCAGCGGAAACGTAAACGGGATGCAACAGACACCTCTGATATCAACCACATTGTTTATAAAGAAAACTGAATACATTAATATACTTCAAATTACATTATCTTGTATTTCATTACCGTCTAGGTGATACACACATTATACAATACGATACACAATTCTATTTGTTATAATGTATCCTAACATCCTGCACGCAAATCTTACACACATCAAGCACTTAGCACGTAAGCAATCACTTCATCTTAATTGTACCTGAAAAGCATGTGAGAAAACGGGTCAACTACGAATAGTTGGTGAGTTTCACAATTCAAGTAAACCATGATAAATCATTATCATAAAATAATATTATTATCGATGTAATTATGCTGAGCCCACAAGTGAAACCTCTGACTATCACACACAACCCCCGTGGCATATCCCCCGCCCGCGGAACTGCCCCAAACCGCTATGTCTAACATTACATAGCAAAATATATATAACACCCAAAATAGACATGTGCAACTGGCTGGGAAACATCAGCAAATCCATGCCGGACCAGTTGGGTTTGTCAGACCAATAGTACTATCCACACTCTACCGGCTTTCAGTTAATCACTCGTGTTCCGGGGCCTTAGAATGTTAGCAACTCAGACAATTACCATCTTAGTACATTTCCGTACGATTCCCGTACAATAAAATATATATAAATCCACGCAAATCCATGCGTTCAGTATGTACTTAAACATTTCAGTAAAAACATGCTTCCGCCCCGAGAAAATATTCGAAAACATTTCAGAAAAAGGAGCTCGTGAAACTCACCTTAGCACATGCAAGCAGGTAACAACAATCATTATCAATTAACACGTCCAATCTGTAATATGATCCTTACGATCGTTATTATACAAATATTGTTTATATAATCTTTAACAGTAACAACCGGTACATCTGGGGACACTGTCCACCCAGTACTGTACCCATTCCGGGGGGAAATGTTGACCCAGAAACACTTCTACGGACTCAGATTGTGATATGGTTTAGAGTTCTATGGTTACAATTACTATTAGTTTGTTTTTCACGTTTCAAAAATGAGTTTGGTCACACACGACCCGAAAATAGTTGTTGACTGATGGTTTAAGTAAAGTTGTGAAATTTGAGCTCGGTTTAGACGCCCCGGTTGGCCGCGGGACCCGTTTCCGTCTTTAGCGCACCGGAAACTGTTAAATCGGACAAAATTTACTCAAATCATCCGAATTATTTTCGGATGATTTATTTTTACTTGTTTAACTCAATTATAAGAAGATAGCTCATTTTTAGGATTTTTATTCACCAGTCAGCTCGCTTATGAGAACTTTACCGGTTTACGCTTTTTAAACTTTAAAAGTTTGTTTTTGCACAAATAATTATCCGTTTGATCTCGGATCTTGAAATTTTGCACAAATCACTTTTTGACAGTGGGGAATTTTATAAAAATATTTCCAGAATTAATTTCTATATTTAAAATTTATTTATCTATTTTTAAACACCATTTAAACACTAAATATGTCGTAAATACCAAACGAACTTAGAAAAATCCCAAATTTTTCCTGGATGTCCCCTGCCATCCACATAGTCCCCTGTAATTTTTCCAGAACCAAAATCTTCTTTTACATGCCATTTTCACTAAAACCGAGCTAGAAATCCCTAGAACTCGTTTAACCGAAAAGCCTACTTAGACTTCTCCAACGGACCTCAAATTTTGCGTGTGACTTATACATGATATAAAAAGCTTATCTGAAATTTCCAGAATTTTTCATGATATTTAACTATTTTTCACCATTTTTGGCCAAAACCGAGCATTAAATTCACCAAATATTTATCCTTTATCCAAAAATTACCAAAATTTCACAGAACTCTTATTTTCATGTGTAGAATATCTCTGTAAAATTTCATGACCTAACTCTAAACCATCAACAATCTGTCCCAAAACACATACACCAAACATAAACCGAATATACCTTTCGTTTTCCGCCACTACAAGCTACAAACTCGTCTTTCCGCCTTATCTACCCCTAAACACAGAGCCTACAAACAACATACCACAATACCAAGCAAGTTACACTCACGATCAAGCCTCTTACACTATAGTTTCGGTTATTGCCTTAAAAAACAAAGATTTAAACGTAAAAATCCGTTTTTGGTCCGTTTAACTCCTTTCTTGGACCAAGATCCCTTGTATAACCCGTATACATCACTTGATCATGCAAGAATCGGTTTTCATCTTTGAAACCTCATTTTCTTGCAAATAAACTCAAGAAACGAAGATGAACACGTGAATAACTCGATCATTACCTTGTTTTTCTTGTTAGAACTCTCGGGTTTTGGATGAAATTGTTGAGAGAATTGATGGATTTTTGAATGTGTTGGTGTAAAAAAGAAAAATGGAATGGTGTTGGACCATGGAGTCCGATCGGCTTGGTTAGGGGGGTGGGTCCCTAACCACCCCTAGTCCACATGTTTGGATTTCTGTAATCTTGATAACGTTTTGGATAATCTGGTTCAGTTCGTTTTTCGGTTAAATGTTTAATCTGCTTAAAACGAGGCTAAAACGGTCGTTTTTTCGGCTTAAAAATGAAATTTATATAAAACCGATTTAGAAACTTTAAAAACTTAAACCCTGACATTTATTAACTTAAATCATCATATTATTAATTATTGCGCATCTTTTTCGGCTTGATCGATCGTCTCTTGCTCGGTTTGGTATTAAAGGTTTCGTTTAACGTACCGACGTACATTAAATCGAAATTCTTTTTCTGTGCCGTACTTTACTTATCCCGAAGCATTAATGCTTCGTAAAATCACTACATATCATATATCTTGTCTATAATTGAACCCTAGATTCGTTCGGGTTTCAATAACTATCGATCGATTGATCGCATATTCAATACGATGAATTATATATTCACGTACAATCCATACAGTGAACCCTGTATTCTCGTATAATTACTATGGTAATTCATGTATCCGACATTAAATATGACGTAACTATTATCTACCGGTTAGGGTATACCGGGTTTCGTCGGAATCGTTACATTCTCCCCCCGTTAAGAAATTTCGTCCTCGAAATTTTACACGCTCACTATCCCTTTCCGAGGGAAAGGTGGGGGGTTTTCCTTCAGAATACACCCTCGCATTACCAGGTATAATCTGGTCCTCGCTGTGAATTCCACTTAATCTTAATCAATAAAGCTTGGTGTGTCCAAACTGTTTAGTTTTCCCCTCTACTATCTCTACGGAATTATTTATGATATCAAGTATGACTTCTATGAGTACCTCTACTTTCGTTGCCTCATCGCTTAGGTACTTTTCAATCCGTATACATGGCAAAACATCATGTATAGTACTTAGCCCCTGGAGTACTTTAATCGATAAACTAAATGACCAATCATGGAGATAGTCTCGTGAGGTCCAATATATTAAGAAGCTATTTTCGGTTTTGCCAAACCTCATATCACCTCTCTCTAAGGTGATGCCTCAAAATGCCTTGTCACCTCTTTCCAGTGACAATGGTTTTCTTTGAACGTTGACATAAATCCTTTGCCAATCTCGCGCTGCTTTCAACTTATCCTAAATATTATAAATCCGATTGGTTGTTTCTCGAATCAATTCAAATCTTATGGCTTGAGTGACGCCCAATTTCAATTTAACAAATTGGTGATAATTACTTCACCCATAGAAAGCTTCAAGCTCTCGATGCTTCCTTCCCCGCCTTCCAATAATGGAAGTAGGATGCCCATTTCGATCTGAGGTAATTGAAAATGGTATTCCACGATGAGATACCATTTCACCATCATGAATTTGGGCGAGAATTCATTGTGGTAATCATCATAGATTGGGATGAAATGCGAGGATTGGTTAATCGATCTGCGATTACCCAATTTACATCATGCCTTTGATATATCTTGGGAATTTGCGTCCCGAAATCCTTTGTAATTTATTCCCACTATCATTGGCGAATTTTTCTGCCGTTGTAGCGTTCCCTAGGGTTTTCGGCGTGCAGCCTTATCTCTTGCATAACTTAAATATTCACCAACATACGTAACCATATCTTTCTCCAAACTCGGCCATTAATACAATCCTTTCAGATATTCGTATCATCAATAGTCTATTCCGATCCCGGATGTATGGAATATTTCGATCTATGCGCTTTGTCCATGATTAATTCACGAAGGTCATGGAGGGTCGGGATCCAAACCCGATTTTTGAAGTAGAGAATTTCGTCCACGCGCTGTTCAAAATTCTTCTCATTGCCGTAAAGTTCCTCCTTTTCGCTGTTCCTCTTTCAACGCCTCACGTTGAGCGACTCGAATCAGGTCCGAAAAGTTCGACTGGACTATCATCCCTAGCGCTCGCACTCGCAATGGCTTAACCCGATCTTTCCTACTCAAAGCATCGGCTACGACGTTAGCCTTGCCGGGGTGATAACGGATGTCACAGTCATAATCGCTTAACAACTCGACCCATCTTCGTTGCCTCATATTCAGTTCTTTCTGATCGAATATGTGCTGCAAACTTTTATGATCGGTGAAGATGGTGCACTTCGTATCGTAGAGATAATGTCTCCACATTTTAAGTGCGAAGATAACCACTCCCAGTTCTAAGTCGTGAGTAGTGTAATTTTACTCGTGTACTTTTAACTGTCGGGAAGCATAGGTTATAACCTTATTATACTGCGTCAACACGCATCCTAACCCTTTACGCGATGCGTCACAATACGCGACAAAACCATCGTCTCCATCGGGGAGACTTAAAATCGGCGCTTGGCACAATTTTAATGGTTTCTATCTTATTTGGATCTTTGTGAAATCTTTGTTGCTTTACAACATGACCAAGGGATTATGCCTTCTTTATTCAAAATCACATTTCGAAAACTTCGCGTATAGCTCCTCTTGCTTTAACACTTCCACAATTTTCTTAACCGTCGTTCGTGCTCTTCTTTATGTTGCAAATATATCAAAATATCATCAATGAATGCTATGACAAATTCGTCAAAATAAAGTTTATAGACTCGGTTCATGAGGTCCATGAACACTGCCGGCGCATTTGTTAGCCCGAGAGGCATAACTAAGAATTCATAATGGCCGTAACGAGTCCGAAACGCTGTTGTTGCAACGTCCTCCTCTTGGATTTTTCATTTGGTGATAACTATATCTAAGATCAATTTTCTAAAAATAAATCGCCCCTTGCAATTGGTTAAATAGATCATTTACTTCGAAGAAGTGAAAACCTATTCCTGATCGTCACTTTATTCAATTCTCCCTAATCAATACATATCCTAACACTTCCGTCCTTCATTTCCCAAACAACACTGGTGCACCCCATGGTGACTAACTAGGTCGTATGAAACCTTATCCAATAATTCTTGCATTTCAGTTGGTGCAAGTCGGTAAGATGTTTTAGCAACAGGGCCAGCTTGAGGTATTAAATCGATTCTGAATTCGACCTGTCGGGTTGGCGGTATTCCAGGAAGTTCTTCTGGGAAAACTTGTGGAAATTCGCGTACCATCGGGATATCTTCTATATGTTTTCTGTTAAATACTTTGGCAATCGCGTTTGTTAAATACACCACGTCTTCTTGTCGTAAATATTATAACATCTCAAGATGAGATTAGAGTGGTAACATAATACCGTACACTTTTCTCTGTATCAAATCGCTTCATCGTCCGAAGGAGATCTTCTAATCATCTTCTTTTCATATTTGATTTCAGCTTCATGTTGAGTTAGCCAATCCATGCTAACTATTACGTCAAAACTTCTTTACTTTACTGGTCGTAGGTCAATAAGGAAAGGTTAATCGTTCAGAATAATAGGACAATTCCGAACAATTTAGTTAACCATTAGGGATTTACCGTTAGCGATTCTACAGTATAGGGTTCTATAGTTTCACTAATCGGTATCTTTCCAAATGATGGGAGGTTAACAGGAACTAACTTCTATCGACGACCGTAAAAATATCACTGAAGCCTATTGATTTAAAACTACCACATACTTAGTACCACCTTTGGATCATGACGTGCTTTATTCGGATTACTCACAAAAGCACGTCTCCTTGCTTGATCAGAGGTTGATGCTTGTCATGAGGTTCATCTTCCAACGACACCTTGGTTCAACTTTGGGCAATTTCTCTTGAAACGTTCTGTACTGCCACATTCATAGCAAGTACAATTGTTTGGCATAATTTGATTTCTTTGGATGGACTGTTATTGAAGTTGTTGGGTTCGGAGTGGTTGTACACGAATGGGTTGGGGTTGCCGGTTCACATGGCTTCAATTGGTTCTACAATTGGGGCATTACGTCCGTCTTTACCACACCTGTGGCCTACTATCACTCGACATTCTTCTTCCTGCCGATAACCATATTTTCCACATTTAGGGAAGGACCCTTCATGCGGTTCATGTTTCACACCAGAACTAGTCTTTAGTATGATTCTGGGTTGTAGGACATACCTACTTATTCAAAAGTCTATCTTGCACTATACCTTTATCATTTCTCTTCTTCAACACTCGACGTCTCACCTAACGTCATTCCAGTCCACTTCCCATAGCGTCAAATATATCAATGCTGGCTTGTGACACAACCCTTCCAAAGGTTGTATATTTTAAAGGATTGACTATACTCCTTATCGATGGAGTTAGTCCCCAATATAGCGCTCACTTCACTTAGTTTCAGGAGTAATTAGCCATGTTACCAGACATGACAATTCGTTTAAACGATTAGCGCGTTCTAAGTGATCAGCACACAACATTTCTATCTTCCATAGCTCAGTTTCCAGTCTCTGAACTTAATTATTCGAATAAAAGTGCTCTAGCACAAGAATTTTAAATCCTGACCATATCATATGAGCAAAAATTTTCTAACTATAATTTTGTACCATCGTGTTCCATCACGATACAACATAATCTACCAACATATCTGTAGCATATTTCACTACACAATGTTCTAGACTCTTACCAACATCCTTAACCATTTCAATCTTTTCTATCCACTCGCTAATCTATTCCTCCCTTTACCATCAGTACACTATTAATAATTTCCTTACCACAAACAACAAACATATCCTTCATACCGGATCTAATTCATTACGACTACTATTCATGTTTAGTTTATAACTAATACTTGTAGTCACAATAGTATCCGGTGGGACAATATCACTCTTAGTAATAACACTAAGAATTGAAATATTCATAATCGTGTGATTGCTCGATCTATAATTCTGCGATCACATTTGCATCAACACTAGCAGTGACCTGTGATACTACATTCGGTATCATCATCTGCTATTTTTGAGCAATCAACTGAATCATATCAATCTCCATCATTGGAGTTACTCTTTTTATGTCCTTCTGCCGTACTCATCCCGTACGCATTAATCAATACTAATCTCACCTTATAACTCGTTACCAGCTCAATCATAACAGCAGGTACACATACACACCAAATATTATCATACATATTACACATACCAGTATCTAGTATATATGTCCCACAAATATAATAACATATGGACTTAACCTGACGTTGGTTAACGTTTAAATATATTTCATAACCCTTGTCACCAACTGACATATAGATCTTTCTCAACAAAGATTAATGTTTAATATACTTGATTTCAATATCCTTCTGCATGTCAGCATAACCGATACATGTTCACCGTGAGCACCAAACGATTACGTACCACAGAGTTATAATATCCGTGTCTATTCGTATATCCGGCATACACGGTATACCACCTACGAACGAATAACCAACTATGCTATAATGATTCCAACACCTCTTTGTGTACGGGTAATCATTCTATTCGAGTATACATGGGTATAGGCATCTAACGGATGTAAGGATAACATAGGGAGTTGCAAGGTTCAAGGTAATCGCACAACATGGGTTGCCTTCAAATATTATTAATTACTATTATGGGAAACTCTATCGCTTGCTCAGTCAATGTCCTCCGGCGTTCTAGGTTCGCTAAAATCGGTAATTCCCGATCTGGAGGTGGTATGACTCATATGTTTGAGATGGAGAAATACATATATATGTTTCTATATGAATAAGAATGGGTTCACGTACAGGTCCGTCCGTACGTGAGGGTCGGCGGTTCTGGTGATCATAGGGGGTTATTAGAATATACGATACTGGTGTTGATAGGGTAAGGGATTTGTCAATTTTGGTTGGGAGTGACGGTTACTAGATATTTCTGCTTAATATCAAACGGGAGATCTAATTTGGTACTATCATAACTATGGCCCGATAAGTCAGACTTATCATCAACCGATGCTCTAGAAATTTTCAGCATCCTCAGTACTTTTATTATTTCATCCCCCGGTTCCTTATCCGGGTCCTATTTCTCAATACACGTACCCACATGATATGTACATATATATATATACACATTAGCACGTATAAATAATATTATATATTTTACACATATGTTGCCATTTTTACCTATTAATGTACCCCGTGACTTCCCCTGAATTCCCTCATGCGGACAAGTCTGTTATTATGTTCCGGACCATAATAACTCACTTGTCCATCCAAGTTCATCCAGATCTCGTCACTATAAATTATTAGTTGATATTCAGATCCTATAATACTTGAGCTACTGGTTATATTTTAGGAATCTTTTAAAGACATCCTAATTCTTTTATAACCAATGGCTCTGATACCATGTTCTGTAACACCCCGCAACCGCAGCGGAAACGTAAACGGGATGCAACAGACACCTCTGATATCAACCACATTGTTTATAAAAAAAACTGAATACATTAATATACTTCAAATTACATTATCTTGTATTTCATTACCGTCTAGGTGATACACACATCATACAATACGATACACAATTCTATTTGTTATAATGTATCCTAACATCCTGCACGCAAATCTTACACACATCAAGCACTTAGCACGTAAGCAATCACTTCATTTAATTGTACCTGAAAAGCATGTGAGAAAACGGGTCAACTACGAATAGTTGGTGAGTTTCACATTTCGAGTAAACCATGATAAATCATTATCATAAAATAATATTATTATCGATGTAATTATGCTGAGCCCACAAGTGAAACCACTGACTATCACACACAACCCCCGTGGCATATCCCCCGCTCACGGACCCGTGGCATATCCCCCGCCCACGGAACTGCCCCAAACCGCTATGTCTAACATTACATAGCAAAATATATATAACACCCAAAATAGACATGTGCAACTGGCTGGGAAATTTCAGCAAATCCATGCCGGACCAGTTGGGTTTGTCAGACCAACAGTACTATCCACACTCTACCGGCTTTCAGTTAATCACTCGTGTTCCAGGGCCTTAGAATGTTAGCAACTCAGACAATTACCATCTTAGTACATTTCCGTACGATTCCCGTACAATAAAATATATATAAATCCACGCAAATCCATGCGTTCAGTATGTACTTAAACATTTCAGTAAAAACATGCTTCCGCCCCGAGAAAATATTCGAAAACAGTTCAGAAAAAGGGGCTCGTGAAACTCACCTTAGCACATGCAAGCAGGTAACAACAATCATTATCAATTAACACGTCCAATCTGTAATATGATCCCTACGATCGTTATTATACAAATATTGTTTATATAATCTTTAACCGTAACAACCGGTACATCTGGGGACACTGTCCACCCAGTACTGTACCCATTCCGGGGGCAATGTTAACCCAGAAACACTTCTACAAACTCAGATTGTGATATGGTTTAGAGTTCTATGGTCACAATTACTATTAGTTTGTTTTTCACGTTTCGAAAATGAGTTTGGTCACACACGACCCGAAAATAGTCGTTGACTGATGGTTTAAGTAAAATTGTGAAATTTGAGCTCGGTTTAGACGCCCCGATTGGCCGCGGGAACCGTTTCCGTCTTTAGCGCACCGGAAACTGTTAAATCGGACAAAAATTACTCAAATCATCCGAATTATTTTCGGATGATTTATTTTTACTTGTTTAACTCAATTATAAGAAGATAGTTCATTTTTAGGATTTTTATTCACCAGTCAGCTCGCTTATGCGAACTTTACCGGTTTACGCTTTTAAACTTTAAAAGTTTGTTTTTGCACAAATAATTATCCGTTTGATCTCGGATCTTGAAATTTTGCACAAATCACTTTTTGACAGTGGGGAATTTTATAAAAATATTTCCAGAATTAATTTCTATATTTAAAATTTATTTATCTATTTTTAAACACCATTTAAACACTAAATATGTCGTAAATACCAAACGATCTTAGAAAAATCCCAAATTTTTCCTGGATGTCCCCTGCCATCCACATAGTCCCCTGTAATTTTTCCAGAACCAAAATCTTCTTTTACATGCCATTTTCACTAAAACGAGCTAGAAATCCCTAGAACTCGTTTAACCGAAAAGCCTACTTAGACTTCTCCAACGGACCTCAAATTTTGTGTGTGACTTATACATGATATAAAAAGCTTATCTGAAATTTCGTGAATTTTTCATGATATTTAACTATTTTTCACCATTTTTTGCCAAAACCGAGCATTAAATTCACCAAATATTTATCCTTTATCCAAAAATTACCAAAATTTCACAGAACTCTTATTTTCATGTGTAGAATATCCCTGTAAAATTTCATGACCTAACTCTAAACCATCAACAATCTGTCCCAAAACACATACACCGAACATAAACCGAATATACCTTTCGTTTTCCGCCACTACAAGCTACAAACTCGTCTTTCCGCCTTATCTACCCCTAAACACAGAGCCTACAAACAACATACCACAATACCAAGCAAGTTACACTCACGATCAAGCCTCTTACACTATAGTTTCGGTTATTGCCTTAAAAAACAAAGATTTAAACGTAAAAATCCGTTTTTGGTCCGTTTAACTCCTTTCTTGGACCAAGATCCCTTGTATAACCCGTATACATCACTTGATCATGCAAGAATCGGTTTTCATCTTTGAAACCTCATTTTCTTGCAAATAAACTCAAGAAACGAAGATGAACACGTGAATAACTCGATCATTACCTTGTTTTTCTTGCTAGAACTCTCGGTTTTTGGATGAAATTGTTGAGAGAATTGATGGATTGTTGAATGTGTTGGTGTAAAAAAGAAAAATGGAATGGTGTTGGACCATGGAGTCCGATCGGCTTGCTTAGGGGGGTGGGGTGGGACCCACCTCTCCATTCTAGGCCACATGTTTGGATTTCTGTAATCTGGATAACGTTTTGGATAATCTGGTTCAGTTCGTTTTTCGGTTAAATGTTTAATTCGGCTTAAAACGAGGCTAAAACGGTCGTTTTTCGGCTTAAAAATGAAATTTATATAAAACCGATTTAGAAACTTTAAAAACTTAAACCCTGACATTTATTAACTTAAAACATCATATTATTAATTATTGCGCATCTTTTTCGGCTTGATCGATCGTCTCTTGCTCGGTTTGGTATTAAAGGTTTCGTTTAACGTACCGACGTACATTAAATCGAAATTCTTTTTCTGTGCCGTACTTTACTTATCCCGAAGCATTAATGCTTCGTAAAATCACTACATATCATATATCTCGTCTATAATTGAACCCTAGATTCGTTCGGGTTTCAATAACTATCGATCGATTGATCGCATATTCAATACGATGAATTATATATTCACGTACAATCCATACAGTGAACCCTGTATTCTCGTATAATTACTATGGTAATTCATGTATCCGACATTAAATATGACGTAACTATTATCTACCGGTTAGGGTATACCGGGTTTCGTCGGAATCGTTACACTGCTTTTGAGGGTTCCCACCTTAACGTGGTTGTCAGATAAGGATGCAGCAAGGACAACCGCCTCGCAGAGTGTTTTGGGAGCACTGCTTTGAACCGATTCTTGGATTTGTCTCGGTAAACCCCAGACAAACTTGTTAATCCCATGAGAGAGAGGAGTGACAAGATGTGGCACCAAGATGCTAAGCTCGTTGAAGCGAGCGGTGTAAGTAACGTTATCACCACCCTCTTGTTTAAGATTCCAAATTCCACCTCACAATTCATGAGTTCATTGGATGGACAGAACTCTTCGGTCATGATTTCCCTAAGTTCCTCCCATGGAAAGGCCATGGCTACTTCAGCACCACGAGTGGATTTTCTTGCACCCACCAGGTTAGGGATCCTTTTCCGAAGACACTTGAAGCAAATCGTGTCTTCTTGTCCTCGGGACATTCAGTATGGAGGAAAGTACGCTCCATACTTTGGTACCATTCCATTAGGGCAGTGGCACCTTCAAAGCCATCAAACTTAAGAGGATTCGTATCGGTGAAGGTCTTGTATCGACAAGAGTTGGAGTTTGAACCGAAGTGGCTGAGTTCGAATTGGAAGCAATGGTTTGGTGCATTTGAGCCACTAATCCCGGAAGCATAGCAGCCAGTTGCTTAGTGACCTGGGTTGTCATCTTGCGGCTGTAGTTTCTTGCCGGACGACGAGGGAAACGAGAAGATATGCTGAAAAAAGAGTACTACGCACGTGAGTTATCGAGTGAAGATTTCGAGAAGTGGAATACTTAAACCAAAAATAAGAAGAAAAAAAATAATATTTGATAATACTAAAATCACATGAAAATTATATTTAAATTAGGATATTCATTTACCATCATAACTTGTATGTAATTTAAGAGTAGAAATGCAACCATTCTCTATTCACAAAGGAAAATGGCCACGTATGACAAGTTAAAGTTATGGTTCATATGACGTTTGGTGTGGTATGGTTTGGCCTAATAAGTTCTGGCACCCTTTTCAAAACCTCCATGTAAGTAGCCGGGCCACGCATCTGATTGGGATTTATGCGAATTGCTTATCCTTAGGTTTAAAAACCTTGGTGTCAAGGGTTCGAAAAACAAGTGTGTCACCCTTCCAGTTACGACATAGCCGTCATGTGGAATCATCTTTAAGAGGATTGAAATCGTAGTTTTTTTAATAAAATAGATAAATAAATAGAAATAAAGTAAATTGTTTAGGCATAAGACTTGGAGTTTGTGTGTGAATATGTGTTGTAAGGCCCTGATCCCGGTGCCCTACATTTCATGTCGGATTTACTCATGAACACAGTTCTACAAAACAGAATTAATTAAAACCTTTCGCGGAAACGTTAACTTCAATTATTCGATACAAGATATACAAACTTTTCTTTAAAACAATAACATAAAACATCATTTCTTTCATCATCAGATGCCAGCCATTTAATCAATGCCATGTGCCATTCTCATGCTCGCTCCTTAAGCGTATTCACCTGTGTGCATACTAAAAGTCAGCTACGCTGAGTGAGTTCAAGTTAATCAGGCAGCATACAATACAACCATTACATGCAATTATATACGTGTCCGAAGACACGAGGTCCTCTGTCTAACATGTTCACTTTAACCCCTAACCTCTTCACTGCCCCTTACAACCTAGCCACTTGTTTACGAAAGCTCATAGAGGCTTGCCCTCCCACGCACTCACGTTACGCCACTTTAATAACGAAGGCACGTATAGGCTCACCCTACCACGCCCTCACGTTATGCCACTTTAATAACGAAGGCACATATAGGCTTACCCTACCACATACTATCGTCATGCCACTATCACCCCTACTAAACCCCTTTCCATTTCTAACACACTCTACATCTACTTGTCTATAACACACTTCCTTTCAGTTCATCATTTACATAATATGCAAGTCGCGTCATAATATTCACACACACTTAGCAATCATTCTCATTGGCGAGACGTGCAATATCCGAAGCTCGTTCACGCACCGACAAGCATTCATTCATAACCTCAATATAAATACTAACTCGTATATCATTTATAGCATACACTTACCATTTAAGTTAAGTGTATTCACACTTCACATCGACTATGCACACAGCCCCGAAAACATAACAAGGAAATGGGGCTAGAAACTCACCTGAGTCCTGCTACGTTCACCGTTAATGGTTATTCCTTTTCTCAGCTGTGCTCGACTAACTATTAACATTTATAGGTGTTAATTAACTATCACTACCCATATCGCGTTTCTAGTTTAACTATAACCCTGGTTGGGGTCGAGCTGCCATGTCAGCTTGGAAAAAAATTTATTTCCATTAGCTGTCTTAACACATTTTTCATTAGAATTCTAAATCACTATTTTATTTGCTAACTCACAAAGTTCGAGGGCTTCTTTGTAATTAATCCATTCTTTTCTAAGTCCAGAGACCTTTCTATCATTCTTTCAAAGTCTACTTCGTTATCCAGTTCGTTAACGAAGAGGCTCCTTCGTTATTCCTTAATGAATTGGCTTTTATAACGAATTGATCCATATATCGAATTGGTCCATATAACGAACTGATGCTAATTCGTTATTTCTCATAACGAATGGGCATGATAAAATTACTTCTAGTTCGTTATTTCCCTCTTAATGAATTACTGCTAGTTCGTCATTTCCCCGCTAACGAATTAGGGTTAGGTCATAGAATGTCAGAAAAATTCTCTGACACTTAACCTCATACCTGATTTTTCCGGCGCCGTCATCGCCGGAAACCTGGGATCTTGCCGGAAAAGCGAGATCTCAGTTACTTTCCACCTTTTTTCGTCCCATTTGATCCAGATCTGAGCTAGGGTGACCCCTAAGCTCATCTTTTGATCGGTTTACACCTGATTCCATCCGGATCTCGTGACTTTAACGGTTTAGGGTTTCGGCTCATCGTTTCGCGAATAGATCTAGCGGGTTTGGATCCATACAATATCATACTATCATTACCTCGGGCCGGGAATCAATTCTTCTTGGTTATTTCGGCTAGAGATAAGAGAAAGATGAGAGAAAACTTAAGTGTGTGTTTTGGATGGTGTATGGAATGGGTGAATGAATGAATTAAGAAAAGGAAATGGTTTATACATTAAGGGTCATGGGCTTTAGCCCATGGTCTTTCTCCCTTCCTTTTTAACCCAAGTTCATTACTTATATCTAATTAACTCAACACAAGCCCAACTAACTTAATATTATTATTATGTTAACCGAAATAGGAAACAGAAAACGGGATGTTACATGTGTACAGGTGATGCTATAAAGCAAAATAAATTCGAGCGTATGAATGAACTTTTAATAAAAATGCGGGCATGTAGCACATAAGGTATACATGCAGTTCGGGGCCCTAAAATAAACTATAACTATACTAGGCCGATACGTCTAACAACCTATCTTATAGTTACGGCTCTGATACCAATCTGTAACACCCCGGTTTTAAGCAGAATACGCCCAAGTGTAACGTATAGATAAATCATAACTCGTAACACTATTAAAGCGACAATAATTATATCATTTCATTTAGTAGCGTAACAAGTACACAATTATTCATAATTAAAAATATAAAAAAACACTTCATCAAAACAATAAATAAGTTCTTTATTCAAATATCTTAAGGTATACTAATGATCTTCATCCTTATCATGCCATCAATTCAACCTGTAGCACGTTGAAAATAATGTATTTGTCAACAATTAAGTTGGTGAGTTTTCATAAGTTTTTTAAGTAAAACTATATATAAAAAGCACGATTCAACATTCGAATGTAATAAATATTCAAGCATAAAGTAAATGAAATCAATTAATGTCGTCATCCCGTTCCTTTAGCAGATGCCGTAGTAATAGGGGAAATGAGAACCACCTTACGAACAACCGAAGTCGTAACGTTAGATGGCGTAGGTACATCCCGTCGGACCCTCCCACTATGTGTATGCGTTTGCGTAACTTCCACCATAAGAATAGTAAACATGTTGTAAGCAAGTTCACGTATAATCATAATCAATATGCAAGAATAATATAAACATGTACGCTAATTGTGAATCAGTTTATAAATAAGCACATAACTAACGAGATAAAACTTGTGACATGCTACACCCCAAAAATATTAAAAGCGTTAAAATGGGGTTATGAAGAACTCACTTGGAATATGGAATCCGGTAACGAGGAGAGGTAGCGATATAAGAAACTAGATGGTTCCGCGAGAAGTCCCGTCCTAGTTATTAAAGTATATACAAAATAAATATCTAAAACAATGTAAACGAACTAACACGGGAGCAATCATGGGTTTATAATATATTTGGGATCGTTAAAGGATTCTCATAAAAAAATTTTATTATTAATTTTAAATATCTTAAAAGTCCTTATTATTATTATAGAAAAAAATATATATATTTTTAATTTATTATGTATATATGTATATATACATATATACTCGTAAACATTTAACGAGAATTTATTATTGAAAGTTTAATAGTGTTTAGTTCGTTAAACGAGTGTAAATATTATTAGGTGTTAATATAATTAAAGTTTTAAGTAAAAATAATACATTTGATTAAATAAATAATAATAAAAATGAAAGAAATAAAAGGAATACAAAAAATACCAAAAACTGGACCAGGGGTTTCGAACATGCGCCCCTAACCGGGTTTTGATTATACACCATGTGCGCTGGCCAACTGAGCCAGTGGCATATTAATTTAGTTTATGAAACAAAATTTATATAACCCTTGATTCCAGTTACCCTTAAACCATAAGAACCCTATAACGAATCAATCCCAATTCAAGATCATTTGCCCTCTGTCACATGAAATTGACAGAGGGCTTTTAATCCCTACTGAAAACCGACCATGGAGGACCTTTCAATTACCTTAAACGAGTAGCAAAAGATAATGAACGATGAGCTGAGGGTTGCGGCTTGAATATGAAATTAAACGAGGTCTAGAACAGTTTATTGGCTGCAATTATATTAGAAGTTTGCTTTGTGATAGTGAGATGATGGTGTGGAGCCACTTAATTGAATTTGGACTTGTATTTATAGGCTAACGAGATGTCATACCCCGGCTTAGAGCCTAGGCATATGACCAATAGTTAGTACCTGTTTGTAAATATATCAGAGTTGCGGTTTATTTTAGCGGAAGACTTTGGTTATAATAAAAGATTAATTTATTTGAAAGCTTCTCGGATAATAATTACCCGAGTGTTTGATTTATAAATCATGTTTAAATCTTGTTTATAATATTATAATAATTTGAAACTGAGCCATCACTACCTTGCGAGCGTCTATCTTCATGAATGACTATATCCCTTGCTACCTGTGCTAATATGTTTCCCTGAAATGTGGGGATAGAATACGTCAGCTATATGCTGGTGAACACGTAAGACTCAATAAAACATTTTGAATGATGATTACAATACAAATATAGTTTTCTTGACAATCTCAGCAGAAGCATTTCTACTTTCGGTATATGTACCACTGCCCTACACACATAACGGTATTCTCTGAACCAAACGGCCTTGAACAGAGAACTGGTCATGACCGTTGCAGCCCGCGGCTTCTTTTCCTTTGATTGATTGATTGGGATTTAACAGTTATGTTTGGAACCAGACACATGCATATTCGGTCTGAGTTGATTTTATTCTCTACTTTGTATTATAACATTTTAGAGATCATGTAATCTCATGAAATCATTGACTGACTCGTTAAGACAAACAACCATTCATCTTTTCGAGTATAAATATGTTTTGATTGATTGATTGAAAAGGTTAACGTATTCACGTTATAAAAGGATTGAACGTATTCACCTGTGATTGTCTTTTCTGGATGATTGGTGATCTCGTTTGAAACCTTGACTGTGAATGATTGATGATTGACCTATTATAAAATAGGTTTATATAAATATCCAGATCGTTACTTGATCCGGCTACAGACCCTTATACTAGTTTTGATAGCTTTAAACTTTGATTGATCATTTGTTTAAATAAAATATTGAGACATGTAGTCTTTCTGTTTATTTACCAAATCATATGCTGAGTTTCTTCTTCATGAAGAAACATTTATAATCTGTTTCTTCTTCAAGAAGAAACATTCATTGACTGCTAGTATTGAATGTAAAATCTTATATTTCTTAATCATTAAGAAACTATATTTTGACTATACCTTATAAATGAAACATATATGTTTCTTAATTGTAAAGAAACCTTAATATAATCATTGTATGTTAAAGCTTATGTAAACATATTTATGATCAAGGTTTGGGCTTTACCCCTGACTATGGTCTAAGCCATGTAATATAATTAAATAACGACTTAGGCAGAAGTCCTACCTTACACGGGTATTCGAAGTTTAATTACTAAGATTGATTGAGCAGCACTCCTACTCCTTATCGCATACTAGAGCTTAAACTGTTGGAACCTTAGATCTTGGCACGAACTTTAAGGTTGACACGCAAAACGAGGCGACATATGGTGTTCGTCGTGTCGTGCACGTACTTCGAGATAGATTGTTGGGTTATTCTCGTGTGGCAAGCACTTCGAGGTATCGTCGGTATATGGCACGGATTACGAGGTGACGATTGTCAGGTTATTCTCTTGTGGCACGCACTTCGAGGTATCGTCGGTATATGGCACGGATTACGAGGTGACGATTGTCGGGTCGGCATGGAAACCGAGGTAGAGAGAGAGTGTTTCTAGAGAGAGAAAGGTGTTTGGTGTGAGAAATAAATGTGCCGTGAACCCCCTATTATAGCTGATTTTGTAACCCGTCTCGATACGCGATGGGTCTTGGTAACCCTGCCGCGTATCGCGGCGCTGCAATAAATACGCCGCCATACTAGAAGCTACCACGTGTCCTCTGACTCATCGAGTTCCATCACGATACGCGATGACCTATGTTCTGGGTTCATCGCGTAGCGCGATGGGTCCCTGAACTCAAAATTTCACTTTTAGTCATTTGTCTTTTGGTAGCTTGTTACATCTGGGTTTAACTCCCATTGTCCAAAAATACTAAGGCGTGCGAAGTGCAAAGTGCGCCATCAAAGCACCACATTGCGCCCATCGCCCGAGCCCATGCGCGTGCGCGTCGGGTGCTTCGCACCCTCCGCTAGGACCACTGGTGCATTCTAGGCATATAAGAATATTATAATTGAAACTCTCTTACTTATAAAGAGCTTCCATTTCTTTACCACTTTCCATGTGGGAGGAGTTTTAATTTCCTTATTTATACCCATGTGGAATGCTTTCATTTTCTTGCATCTTTCAATGTGGAATGGAATTTCCTTATTCCATATCTTTAACATAAGATAACTTTATTTATGGGATATCTTTATTTCCTTATAGAATGATCTTGTTTTCTTTATTTAAATTTTCCAAACACTTAATCTTAGGGAATAATTTTGATCCTTCAACTTTACTTAGTTGTCAAATTTGGATCGAATTTTTGGGGATGTTACACGAGATCACAATCAGCCGCGTTCAAAGTTTAACGAAAATGATTCATAATTGATTCGTTTTGGCTGTCAAGTAACCTTTCTATGTTAGTTGATGCCACGTTGCACAAGAAACGAATAAACATATTGAATTCCGAGATCCGTGGCTGATTTAACGGGTCAATTGAACCAAAGAAACGGAAGGAGGGGGGGAGCTGTCGG
The DNA here is from genome assembly GCF_021521415.1 of Bidens hawaiensis. Lineage (NCBI taxonomy): Eukaryota > Viridiplantae > Streptophyta > Magnoliopsida > Asterales > Asteraceae > Bidens > Bidens hawaiensis. The sequence continues at coordinate 42,289 of NW_027502104.1, forward strand.
CGACGAGGAGAAGGGAAAGAGGAGGGAAAACACATTTTTTTTGTTATTTGCAATATGGCCTCTCCTGATTGGTTTGGTGATCAATTGTGGTAAACAATATAGTGTATGGGTTAAAGTTCACATAATATATACTTTAAACGATTATAATTTATATTACTACGAATCACACGTAACTAAAATAATAAAGATGAAACCAAATAACATGATTAATAATTGGACGTTTTTTATTAAATAAGGCGATCCGATTACAAACGGGTCATCAAACGAATACAAATACTAACTCGAACTTGACGAATGTCACATGAAGCTTGCTTGAGAGGAATAGTTTCCTGTTGCTTGAAGTAAATTCCTGAGCACACTTGAATATTACAAGGTTAAAGGAGTCATGCTCGTCAATGATTTAGCTTGCTCAAAAACCTTTTACACTTGTATAAATTTATGTTTTGCTAATAATTAGGGTTTCCAGAAAGAAAGTAAGATCCCCTATAAATCGAATGATTGTTAGCATTGATGGGACACACCTATGTTTCACTGAATAGACCTACTTCCTTCAAAACTCTAATATTCCGTTTGTAACTCAATGAATTACACTTAATGACATGGAAATCTTTTGAGTTATATAGACCTGTGTTATTTCCAACTTTAGTAGCTTACTGATTATAGTTGATTCCGCATGCTATAGTTAGTGTTCTTCGTATTATCGATCTCATGTGACATGTGTTGTTGTTCTTATCCGTAGTTGTTTGAATCACGAGTCCAGTGGTCCTAACTGTGACATACGGTAAAAATTAACCCAACTTTACGTCTAATATAATTATACTTATGTAATAAAATAAAGTATAATAAATAAAGTAAAGGCATTTTTGTCCAAAAATCTTAGTTTAATATGACTTTTATTATTAAAGGTTCGAAAAAGATAAATCTCGTCGCGTAGCGAGTACTATGCAAAATGACCTCGGGTGATGACTTAAAAACAAATAAAATTCTAATCGTGTTAGAAATTCCTTGAAAAAATTAAATTTACATGGAAATATTAGAGATAACATATAAACTTAATTTTAGAATATTCGAATCACAAAAATTAGAAATTTAGTGATCGCAAGTCAGTAGCGGACACTGTAAGAACCCACATCAAGTATTTCAGAAAAATATCATCTTCAGTAGGTACAGTCAGGAAATTAATTTCGTTTAAAGTATGACAAAAATTACCAAGATCGGAGTTCGATTGACTAATTATTTTTAGCAATACGTTAAATTGAAAACACCTAAAATCACCTAAAATATCTAATATTATACTCAACCCCCACCTTTTCCTCTCCCCTCTCCCTCTCTCACGGCTCTCTTTCTCTCTCACACTCTCTCCACCTCCCAATCCCTTCAATCACAAATAAGAAGAATCATGAGTTAGATTATAAACACACACCACACTAACACATCAACACTCTATATTAACACATAACCTACTCTAAAATCAACAACTCACCACTCTACCACTCCCCCTCCTCCCTATAAATCTCATGGCCACCACCACCCTCATCCAAACACCCATTTTCAAATCACGCACACATTATCCATGGAGCCTACATAAATGTTAGAAGCTTGTAGGAGTACCCAAGAGAAGATAGGAGAATAGCTTGCACCCACAAGATACAACCCCATTTCTTTGCTAAGATCACCTAAAACCCAATGTAAGATATAGTTGAAATTTTAGTTACTTATATCTATATCTATACAATATTTAATGTATGAAAGGAGGTCAAATTAAGACACTTAGTTTTAAGGGATTTACAACTCAATCAACACATGGTACAACTCCAAAGAAGGGTAAAATGGACTTTCAAGAATAAAATGACACATTTCATTTAATATATTTACAACTTTTTACCTTCATCCTTTAATAAATGAAATAATATTTACAAGTTTGACCCCTCATCTTTAACCATTTATTACTATTTATTTTACATTTAAACCAATTCCCCCCCCCCCCCTGTTTTTTAAACCGACATAAATTTTTCGTACGTTAATATTTTTTTAAAAAGGTTTCACCATAAAAACAATCATTTTATTCTCTTTAATTTGAGTATGATATTGTTGGAGTTTTTTCAATTAAAAAAATTAATATGTTATGTATGGAAGTTCAATGCCGGTTTTGATGGTTTAAGCCAAACATGTGAGCCAAACTGTTAGTAACGATTATTTATCATCGAAAATAGAAACTAAACCATTGAAAATTAAAATGGAACGTTAAAGAAAACCCCAACCGTGAACCTAACCGATGACCGATTTAAATGGTTGTAAGGTTTTAAATCGAACCATGAACTCCTATAACTTTTACGTGATTACCACGGTCTATGTTCAAACACCCGCTGCATCGCACAGACACTTGTCTAGTTAGATTTAGTAAAATAATGCATAATAAAGCTAAAATACATTTTAAAAGTAAAGATTTAATGAATGCATGTGTGTATGCATGTCATGAGTATGCATGTGTGTGTATGGAGATGATTAAGTTAATAAAATGCTTGTTTATGTTCATGCTATAGTTTACTTTAATTTATCAAAGTTGATTTTTCATAAGATTGTTGATTAGTTAAGTTTGAATATTGATTTAGAAATAGAAATATGAATAAATATGATTGAAATATTGAAAATGAATAATTTAAATCTTGCTTATAGGAAGCATAGGATGTATTGAAATTGAGATTAATGCTAATTAAACCTCATAATTAGGATTAAATGATTAATTAATTAAAATTGAAACTTTATGATGTTGTGCAAATTGTTTTAAAGAGTGATTTGAATATTTTATACTTGAATGTTTGATAATTAGTATATAATGGATAAACATAATTGTGAAAATTGTTAAGTTGTTAAGAAAATAAAACAATGTTTTCATATACTAATCATATACTAATAATAGAAACTTTTGTTAGTTAACTAATAAAAAATCTAGAAACAAATGGTATGTTAGTCATTTAAAATCTTTGTTAAACTAGTTGATATGATACATAAGAGTTATAAACAATAATACTTGAAAACTTGATATATATGAAAAATATGAATATGACAAAGTTACTATTTATGGAAACTTTATTGTTTAAGTGTTTAGAATGTGATTGCCTTTGATGATGATATTATTATATATTAGGACTATGTCATGAATAATTATGATCTTGAAAAGTGAATACATGAACATCATATTAACATATATGAAACAATATATTTACTTGTTAATAAAATAAGTAGTTAAGGCATAAGCATGCTTCATTGAAAATTTGATTTGATGTATGTTTTGTTATATGATTTAAATTTGAATATATTAGTGAATTACATGCTATTTGGTGCATAATTTATGGATAAAAAGAATTCATTTTAAAGAATTTGACTTAAAGGGCTTGTCGGTAACTTTAACGGTCGAAAAGTTCGATTTTTAACGTGAACCGACACAAAATTTAGAAATTTTATTAGATCAGCCCATAAAGTCATAAAGTTCTTGTACAAAACCTAAGTTAATGTACAAGAGAATGATTGAATATCAAAACTTGATCCTAAACGGTTCGTGTCCGGAAACCGACAAGGAAACGTTAAAAAACGGTCGTTTTTAAGAAAATAACGACCAAAATAAAAACTAAATTATTTTAGTAAAATAACTAATGAAACTTCACTAAACCTATATAAAAAGTGTTTTAAAAATTTAAAACATTAAATTTTTACTAAAAAGTTAACAAATTCGCCACTAAATGCGAAACCGGTAGAACCGACCGTAACCGACTAAAACGACTTTAAGTTATGACATTTAAACATATATATATATATATATATATATATTCCAGCAACTAAAAATATTTTTATTTTATTATAAATAATAATTAAATAATATAATATTTAATCATATGTTATATACTAGTTGTTTGTTTGCTAAATTGTTAGATAAATAGGAATATAGTTAGAAATTTTTGTGTGCATATATGCTTGTGTGATAACTTAGAATTAGGAAATAAACAAAAATAAAAGTCGTCAACGAGTCATTCAAACCCGAACTTATAAAATATAAATATGCTATTATAGGATACAAGTCTATTTGGAATCGATCGTCAAACCGTGAGTTTCTCTTAAAGCCCCCTATTTTTAAATATTTTAAATATTGTGTTGGGGGAAAGGCATGAGATGGGACGATTTGAAGGAGTTAGTGATGAAACGATTTTGTGCTGATGCAGAGGTAGAGAAGGTTGAGATGAAGTTATTGTATTTAAATGCATGTTATTTTACAAATTGTATTATAGTGGAATGAGTTAAATTGGTTAAATAACTGTTAATGAAAATATATAAAGACATAGAAATATTGATAGATCTATTGGGGTGGCGCCCCCACTTCCATTCGCGTTGGATTAAAAGTGAGTGTATTTTGAGTTTGGTATGTTTCGAGTTATCTATTTGATAGTCATACACGCATTGTAAGCTTAGCTAGTTTACAATTATACAATTTTTTTAAAACTAATATGTAAATTTTAAAGGTTTTTATTTAATTACCATTGTTAAAGAACAGTGAGGAATAAATACTAGCATTGCTTATGGTAACAAATTGGTGTATAATGGTCGCTAAATCATTATACCGTGAAATTTATATAAATAAATGTTTATATGAGAACTCAACAACATTCGTGTTAACAACCGTTTTTAATATGTCTTTTAGGTAAATGACGGTTGGTAGCTTCGTGAAGATTGGGAAGGCTGAAGGTGCCGAGTTTGAAGTTTGAATAAGTAAAACGTGATGGAATTTTGTTATTTAAATAAGACTTGGTGTGTCAGCACACGTGTAAACTCTGATTTTAATAAAGTCCATGTTTAACATATATATACATATATATATATATAGAAAATGGTTCAAATAAAAAACAATTGTTTTGTGAGAAGTATGAGAATGCTTTAAAATAAAGTACACCACCTAAATAGGACACTATACCATGTAAATAGGAAACTATACAACTTTTAGAAACTACCAATCTCAACCACTTGATCCTAGATCCAAGGGTCTACATCTATTCTTATGCTTCCCACAAAACTATTGTTTTATACGTTAACCCTACCCTATATATATATACATATTTCACTATGATTGGCTAGCAACAACTGTCACAACCCGAACGCATTAAGCTAAGTATTCTGCTGTTTAAGTTAAGGGTTTTCGAAGTGTGACAGAAGTTGGTATCAGAGCCAATGGTTATAGTGAAATAGATATTTTTTTCTAAACTATAACCCGAATATTCAAACTAACATTCTTCCCAATTCAAGAGGTTAAAGGTAAAGGTAAATTGTAGAGATTACAATTTATGAAAATTCAAATATAAGGTTTATTTTATATTTATATTTATATTATTATTACTAAGTATGGGTTATGTCTTATGTCACAGATGTCTAGTGTTCCCGATATTATGTACATTTATGATACCGAGTCTAAGTTAGGAGAAAACCCCATGACTGCATCACCCTCTACTGTCACACCCCCAATCTAGGCCTAGAAGTATGAATCATAGTTGGTACCATATTTGTAAATAAATCAGAGTTACGGTTATTAGCGGAAGTCTTATAAAAACATAAGGTTCGATAATATAAATATTTACATTACAAAATACGAGACAAAAGTCTCGATTTGTTTTACTTCTTTATAAGTTTACCAAAACCACCAAGTTTTAATATTTACATAAAAGGTATCCGAGCCATCGGATACTTGAGCTTCTTCGTCCTTCAAGCTCTACTCATAGGTAATAATTGAATAGGCAAAACATAACCGGCTAACAAGATTTTTCCGTTTTCTAAAGCTTCGGAGATTTTAACAATGTCGCCATTAGCGGTTTCGACGCTTAGAGTTTTATTAAGTTTGATTAAAGGTTCGTTTAATAGACTACAAAATTTATAATCTATAAAACTTAAATTGGCTCCTGAATCAAACAAGACTCTAGCATAGGCGTTGTTAAAAAGAAACGTACCAGTGATAGTTTCCGGCATGTCAACCACTTTCTTCGTATCAAGAACAAAGACTCTTGCATTGCCCTTCTTGGGCTCGTTCTTCTGGCCGCTACCTCCTGCACCACCAGTCGCGGGTTTATTATTGGGACACTCGAAGCTAAGATGCCCCATCTCCTTGCAGTTATAAAAGGTCATCTTCTTCTTCCAGCAATCGGCCGTGGTATGGCCGGGTCTATTACACGATTCACAGACTCGGGAAACAAAGTTGCATCTACCTCGATGATACTTCTTGCAAATTTTGCATTGAGGGACGCCGAGATTGGAGCTAGACCTTCGTTGGTCAACCCCTTTACCCTTGAAGCGGGTATCTCCACCTTTTCTCGAGTCATGTGCTGGTACAACCTTCTTATCTACCCTTTTATTGCGGATCATTCCGCCCATCAAGTATCCTGCTAACTCCATCGCGGAGTCAGCGGTTTGTGGTAAGTGCGATCTTACCATGTCACGAATTTCTCGTGGCAATCCCCAAATGTAACGAGTGACTTTGCTTGATTTGGGGGTCACTAGTTGGGGTACCAAACGACAATACTCGTGAAATTTCGTGTTATACTTACGAAGGTTTGTTCCGATAACCTTGTGAGTCAAGAACTTTGTTTGAATTTGATCTGTCTCGTGCATCGGACAGAACTTCGACATCAGTAACTCTTTGAATTCGTTCCATTTCAAACTATACATCACTTCTCTTCCTCTACTCAAAATTAACGTGTTCCACCATTCATGTGCTTCGCCTTTGAACATTAAGGCGGAGTATTGAATCTTTTCTTCTTCCGTACACTTGCTCGTGATTACAATTGTTTCCATCTATTCAAGCCACCTTACGGTATTGATGGCTCCCTTATCCCCGTGAAACTCTTTTGGTACGTAATACTTAAAGTCTTTAAACGTGCAACCACCGATTTTGAGTTTCTTAAATTCTTGCCTTATGCCTTCATCGGCATTTGATTCATGCATGCTTTCGTCCATGCGGGAAGGTCTGGATCGTGGTTTGGAAATAGACTTTCGAGAAGGATTTTTCAAAATGAGAATGTTTTGTTAGGGATCTATTTTCAGATGCTTCTCTAACAGCCTTATCGATCATTTGTTGTATTTGATTCATGTATTTTTCGGGAATCGGATCCTCTCGTTCTTTCTCGGGACCTTTCCCTTTAGCTTCTCGTTTCTTCGGCTTCCTTTCGGGAAACCTCACGGTTATCGCTTTGTCTAGACATTCTCTTTTAAATCTTTTTATCTTTTATATCTTTTTGATCTGAAATTTAACACATTTCTTTTCTTATTATACAAATTTTTATTTATTTCACAACCATATACGTATCATAAATGATACGTATATTATTTTACATCATTCTTTATATACCGTTAAAACGATATATAATATCCTATCCTTATTACATATTATACACATATCATACAAACTATTTTACACATATACTTCTTCTTCTTAATTCTTCATAAACTTCTTCACAACTTTGGTGAGCTTGTTGCATTTGCGAAGTAGTTTGTCTCCCATTTTCTTTTTATTTTTCCCCTCAGTATCAATCTTCTTCCTCAACTCATCAGTTTTTTGTAAGGATCGATCCAAATGCTCCTCCTGGGACTGCGGTATGTCGGTAGGATACCCATATCTTGGAGGTGGGTCGCGGTAACCCATCATCACAACGTCGTAGTGGTTCTTGGGATCTGGGTATGGTGATGCAGTCACATCGGAGGGATAATTGAAGAATGCATCGGCTGCTTTATTTTGCTCACGAATTTCATTGGCCAATTCTTCAACTCGCCTTGATATGATGGGAAACTTGCTGATGCCTTTCCCTTGAGTTCATGGAGGAATTGCATGTACGGGTCCACAGATCCATAGCTTGGGGTAGAGTGTTGCTTCTCCATTGGTGTGGTTACTTAGTTTGGATTGTCCGGGTATTCCTCTTCTGGATCGGTTTCCTCGTTTGGTTCTTCTTCGGTCATTTCTGATCAGTTTCCTCTTCCGGTTCCTTCTCTAGCTCTTCTTCAGTCATTGCGGGCATGTAGATCTTCTCGTATGGCATAGTCACCCTCATCTTGGGCTTGTGAGACGACCCTTTATTATTGATGTGGGAATTGGCAGTATCCATTGTTGAAGTGCCGGTATGCCACCTTCGCTGGTCGAAGTGGCATTTCATCCATTCGGAAGAAGGAGAATTGGGTTCCTCTTTTATTTGCTTGTTGGCAAGAAAATAGTATGACGGATGCGGATTTGGCGGCAAATGTGTTGATCCTCCAGATGGATAGTATGGCGAAGTCTCCATGGGTTGGTAAGTCGGAATCTCGGAAGGATAATACGTCGGTACCTTCCGATGGGTGATACATAGGTAGACTTGTGGGATGATAACTTGAGTGTCTCGGCGGTTGGTACACTTCGTGTGGGGTGTTATCCAAATGATAGATAGGACTTGGTTCCATGTTGGGTTGTTGACTAGGTCCTTCTTTGGAATTGAAAAATGACTCGAAGTAATCCTTACTCATAATGTCCTTGGGGAATTTATAATACTTCCTTGCTCTTCTTGCTTCATTATCATAATACTTCATTAATTCTTCATACGACATCTTTGATAGGTAGTTTAGAATGTAGAGAGGGAAAGAAAGGGTTACCAACCAATCTTATCCTTATTCAAATAAACAAGTAATTATTTCCTACGCTTGAATCGAAGCTTGGGTATTGTTTTATGATACCTAATTCGCTAAGATCGATGACTTTGATACCAACCTATCACACCTCCAATCTAGGCCTAGGAGTATGAATCATAGTTGGTACCATATTTGTAAATAAATCAGAGTTACGGTTATTAGCGGAAGTCTTATAAAAACATAAGGATCGATAATATAAATATTTACATTACAAAATACGAGACGAAAGTCTCGGTTTGTTTTACTTGTTTATAAGTTTACAAAACCCACCAAGTTTTAATATTTACATAAAAGTTATCCGAGCCATCGGATACTTGAGCTTCTTCGTCCTTCAAGCTCTACTCATGATTACCTGCAAAATGTAAATAAAATACGTCAGCAACGAATGCTGGTGAATATGCTGACGCTTAAAATATTTTCTTTACTTAATTACCCCTCGAGACCACGTAAGTCTCGGCCCATCTTGGCTTAGGAATAATTAAGATAAACAATCATCATAAACTCGAGTCTCTGCACTAGTTCACCTCAGCGAAACACCGCAGCGTTTATGACATAACTTAGGTACTACAAATATACACATGGCCATTCCCCACTCGGACGTAACTTAGGTCCGGCCCATCGTGGCTGGAGGTCGTGACCAAGCGTGGTGCGATGTTCCCACCGCGTTCCACATATGTAAGGATCCAGCCAAACGTATACCATAGCCTGAGGGCTGGCTTATACTCTTATTTATAATGTTTTTAGAGACACGTAGCCTCATGTAAAGTTTTACACATAACACGTTTGTTTGTTTGAAATCAAGTTTGTAAAAGAGGGGCGTATTCACCTTTTCAATGGGATCGGCTTCCAACACCGTCCGTTAATCTTCCTTCGCTATCTCGCACCTATAGTACGAGTATAACATTCATTAGTTGGATACACGATCCGGCTTAAGACCTTTAGTCTTATTTATCTCGATGAACCTTTAGTTCATTATTTCTTTTTACTTTAAAACCTTTAGTTGAAAAGTAATTCTTATAAACCTTTAGTTTATTGATAAAAACCTGACGTTTCTTCTTCTTTAAGAAACGTATTCTTTTATTATTTAAGTATACTCATTATACTTAAATAATATATTTCATAACAAAGAATAATCTTATATATATATATATATATATCTATCTATTCATATATATTTTATATCTTTTCTTTTCTTTATTTTCTTTGTTATATCATTCTTTGATTATCGAGAATAACTTCGACTTAGGGTATTAAGCCCTTTCAATATTTTATTATTATTTTGGGTGGGCATTATGCCTACCTTTATCGGCTTAGGAATACCCTTCACACTCGGGCAGTACTTCGACTCTATATTTCTTATCAATACTCGCTTGATCAACCCTTGGCACGCTTTTCAAGACACCAACACTCTTGGCACGCACTTCAAGGAAATCACCGGGTCGTCTGGGCAGCACTTCCTTCTTGTTCGGGAGGTCGGGAGTGGCACGAAAATCGAGGTAATGGGCACGGAAAACTAGGTTTCGGGGCACATTTATCGAGAGGGATCGTTGGCACGTAACTCGAGGTAGTGAGAGAGTCTAGAGAGAGAGTAAGTATGTGATTTGAGGCGTGTTTGGCTTGAACCCGTGGCTGCTATTTATAGGGCTGATCTTGGACCCCATCGCGGTACGCGATGGGTTCCCTGGCTCCCCTATCGCGTACCGCGATATAGGGTTGGTAAGTCAGGGTGTCGACCTGCCACATGTTGAAGGCGGCGCCACACGTGTCAATACGTGGCAGCAGGCGCTGCCACCGTGTGCCACGTGGCACGCGTGTCACGCTGTGTCAGACACCCCATCGTGGTACGCGATGGGTGTCTTTCTTGACCCTGTCGCGTAGCGCGATAGGTTCAGAAAACAGATTTTTCATTTTTAGTCCCTGGAGTTTGGAAATTGGCAGAATTGGTCCCTTGACTTTGGAAACTTGACATTTTTTGCCCAAATTTTACGTGATGTTACATCTACCCTCACCGGTCTCACTCTTCCCGTGTCGATTCCACCGACACGTACTACACCTTTATTGGTTTATACTCGTAAGAGGAAGATGAGTGACTTAGCTACTACCTCCACCCCACCTCCTGAGTAGACTTCCTTATCAAAAGGAAAAGTTATCCTTACTGATCCATCACCTTCGACCCTAATCCTACAGATAGCTGAAAACCGGGGGTCCTCAGTTTAATTCTTTGGAGGGGGGTAAATAACCTCTCTTGAAGACAAAGTGACCCAGCATGAGACTTCTTTAGGAAACCATCAGGCCCTGCTGCTCGAAAATGAAAGTTGGAAGTTGAATAGTAATGACTTGTTTTGGAACTATAATGATAGGATTAATATGTTGGATGTAACACCCTTGGGCAACCAAATACAAATCCGTAAGGATCTCTCTTGTCCACGGCCGATGTGGGATTTGTCTAAGAGTTGGACGATGCTGTGTTTGCTAAGGGTGTTACATTGGAGCTTAGGGTGGGTCAACTGGAGATGATGATGCCCAGATTGGAGCAGCTGGAGACTAATTAGGAAATTATGATGAAGATTCTAGAACCTTTTAGGTGATTTGCTATGGTGTTGGTTGGTTAGGCATTGTTAGCCTTATATTTTCAGATGGAAAAGTTAGACACCTTTAGGGTGCATAGATGTTATAACACCATATTTTGTGTATTTGGTTGTTTTGTAAACACTATTCCATCTTAAAATATTATGTTATGTTTTGTTTATGATTGTTGTATTTTTTTAATATTTACTCATGAACAATTATAACTTATATATTGATTATGCTATGAAAATAATAGAAAATGTCACCTAAAATAAGGCAAAGTACTGCTAGACAAGGACAATGATCTGGATTACCCATCTCACATGAAAAGTTAGCCCAACTAATTTCTTAACATGTTAACTCTGCACTCGAACAACAGAACCTTAACCGAGGTACTGGAAACGGTGTTGGTAACAACATTGGGAATGGTATTGGAAACAATACTAGAACTAGAATTGCTTCAGGTAGAAAAAGAATGAAATTATTTTGTATAAATTCCACAAAAAATGTAATTAATAAATTCATTAATCAATAATGATTTTTGAATATTATGAAAACAGGGAATCCAGTACTCGGATGTACTTACAAAACTTTTCAATGGTGTGGCCCTAAATCTCACTTTGAAGTTGACTTATTCGCTCGGCCAATCGTCGGAATGTGTACGAGATACCATAAGGGCCCAATATCTCAATTGCACCTTTGTCTAAAGTTTCAAATGAAGCTTCATATCCGAAACGCAGGAACGATCTAACTAGAAAGTCATTAAAAAATGAAGTAAACAACTCAGGTGGACAAGAGGCGAACCACTTAGCTGATGAGTCATCTATAATTTTTAAAATAGCCTAATGAGGAGACGATCGTAACCTATGAGCTCAAAGATGGAAAGCAGATTCCTTTTTCAGGTTTTGCATAGCTTCCCAGGCGTCCGGCTTTCTTTTTGGGTTCCGAAAGGCAGAGTAGCTTCAGCATCGAGTTTACTAGAGCAGAAGGCCCTTTGGAAATTATCAGGTGGATAGAAAAGATGGAATTTGTGATGAAATAAGTAACTATACCCCACTAGAACGAGTCAAGTATGGAGTCTGTTAGTTTCAAGACGAATCTCTAGAATGGTGGAACTCGATAATTCAAAACTTGGGGGAAGAGGCAGCCTACAGTTTGACCTGGAGTGAGTTGAAGGATTTATTGCTAAAGGAATATTATCCCAGAAACGAACTCCAGAAAATTGAATACGAGTTATGGACTTTAAAGACGGAAGGTGCAGACATCGGCGCATACACTTCCCGGTTCAATGCACTGGCCCGACTGGTACCACGACTGGTTACGCCAGAGTGCACTCGGATCGATAGATACATATGAGGTCTGACACCTGAAATCTGGGGCATGGTTACCTCCTCCAAGCCAACCACGATCCAATCTGCAAGAGAATTAGCAAAAACCCTGACCGACGATGCTGTTCGAATGGCTATTCTGAAGGCGACTATTAAGAAACCAAAAGATTCGACTCCCGAGAAGAAGGATGTTGGGTTTATCCGTCTTCTTAGCTGTTACCGATCTTCGAGTTGACATGGATTTCAATGCAAGCACGAGCTAGAATTGTTTCTTCTGCAATACTCCATTTGTGTATCGTGACTTTTGGCTTAGAATTTGGTCCTACGGTGGGTTTATCCTTCTTCTTTCTACCCGAATGAGTTACCGGGGTTGAGGATGATGTTCCAGACGTTTGAGTATATGGGGGTGATCGATTCATTAAGTATGAGTTAAAGTCAGGATGAAAGTGTGGTGGTCATTGAACTTGTTGTAGATTTTGATAATTTTGCATCATATAGTTCGAGTGTTGGATGGTGGGTGAATGGTGTTTTGAAATTGACCAAATCCCATGAATGGATTTTGGAATTAGGTATGGATGGGCGGGCTCGGGTTGGGAGTTGTGTTATCGCGTAAAAATTGTTGAAATATAGTGTTATAATCCATTCTACGGGTTGAAAGTGTGTGAATTTTTGGTGAAAAAGTGTGTGTGCGTGTGCTAATTTATTGAGTTTATTATTACATATTTAATATATTTCTCAACCTTCTAGCCGGTGAAAGTAGAAACATGCATTCAATTTGTCATTTATTATTTGTTTTTCCAATTATTACATGCATTCAAAATTTCATTTATTATTTCTTTGTCATTTTGCCGTTAGCGGATGTCCTACTTTTTCATGCACAACCCCCACCTCCACATTGGTGATGTCCACACCATCCTGAATCAGTCATATGCCACATGTGTCAGACCTTGGATCTTGAAGCCCAATATAAGTACTCTAAGACCACAGAGATTTCAAACCTCAACCATTGTCACATACGGTAACAAGAAACCTAATTTTGCTACATAGCAAAAGTAGAGGTGCACAAACGGGGGATTTTTAGGAATCAAAACCAGGTGTGAACCGGTTCCAGGTATAGTCAATAAAAGTCAAAACCAGGTCAGGTAGTAACTGGTTATGGAAATAGTCGGACATTTGACCGAATTTTTTTCCCAAACCAGTACGGGTATTTACCGGTTGGTATTTTGTACACCTATGAGAGTGAAAGAGCAACGGCCCAAAATACAGCAGGCCCATAACCATATGATAACATAAAACCCTTGAGCCGAACAGCAAATCATCTTCTTCTTCCTTCCCTCCGATTCCAAATAACCCCCAAAATCAAATCTTTCTTTCTTTCTTTCAATTCTAGACGAAAGAAAAGAATGGTGAAAGACGACGACGACATGCGTGGCGAGATGGAAGAGCGTCTGATCAACGAAGAATACAAAGTGTGGAAGAAGAACACGCCTTTCTTGTACGATCTCGTCATCACCCACGCCCTCGAGTGGCCCTCACTCACCGTCGAGTGGCTGCCGGAGCGTGACGAGCCTGCCGGCAAAGACTACTCCGTCCAGAAGCTCATCCTCGGCACCCACACCTCCGAGAACGAGCCCAATTATCTGATGCTGGCGCAGGTGCAGCTGCCGCTTGAAGACGCCGAGTATGACGCCAGGCATTATGATGATGACCGCTCTGATTTTGGTGGATTCGGTGGGACCAATGGCAAGGTTTGGAATATGGCTTTTGTGTTTTACAGGGTTTCATTTGGTTTTCAGTGGTTTGGGTTTTTTGATTTATGAAATTAGGAATTGAGTTGGGCGTTTTGTGTTTTTAGGAAGATTATTGGTGGGTTTTGTGTTTTACAGGGTTTGATTCGGTTTTCAGTGGTAATTAGGGTTAAGGTTTGTTTAATGGTTGTGTGTGTTCTAGGGCTTTTGGTTATGTTTAAATAGTTGACATTGCGGTGTGTGCTTATATATGTGTTATACATATATGTATGTATGAGTAGAACTGGCTTTATATTTCTTCTGTACGCTTAATTGTTCATTACTTTTTTTCTTCTAGGTACAAATAATTCAGCAAATAAACCATGACGGAGAGGTGAACAGGGCTCGTTACATGCCTCAAAACTCATTTATAATTGCTACAAAAACCGTCAGTGCAGAAGTTTATGTATTCGATTACAGCAAGCATCCATCTAAACCTCCTCTAGATGGAGCATGCAATCCTGATTTGAGACTAAGGGGTCACAACACTGAGGGATATGGTTTGTCATGGAGTAAGTTTAAACAGGGTCATCTTCTTAGCGGTTCCGATGATGCACAAATTTGCCTTTGGGATATTAATGGAACTCCCAAAAATAAATCACTTGACGCCATGCAAATTTTTAAAGTAAGTCTACATGTAATAAAGCTGTTATATGTTATTATACTATAAGTATTGATTTTAGTATATTTCTTTAAATGTTTAACAGGTTCATGATGGGGTTGTAGAAGACGTTGCATGGCATTTGAGGCATGAATATTTATTTGGTTCGTGTGGGGATGATCAATATGTGCATGTGTGGGATCTTAGGTCTCCATCGGTTACTAAGCCCGTTCAGAGTGTAATGGCTCACCAAAGTGAAGTAAGTACAAAATATTATTATTATGAAAACAGCAATATGAATTTAAAAAAAGTAGATGCTTGTTTTAAAATTAAAATGGGCTTCAGGTGATTGTTTTGGTGTGATTTTGTTGTTTATAGTTGTAACTGTTAGACAATCATTGGGAACCATGGATTGTACGAACCCGTTGTGGGACACAAGGTTTGAAACATAGGTATGGTTGGGTCGAAAAACAATTACTTGCAGCTGCAAGTATCGAACTCAGGTTTTTCAATATCAACATTAGGATGATTACCAACTGAGACTACCCAAATGTTTACACTATTTATTGTTGAGTTTTTTCGTTGTTTTGTTTTCTTTTTTAAAGGCAGGCAGCTATATTTTTATTTATTATTTTTAAATTGAACTAAGATTTACATTTTGATTTTTTATTTCTATTTTTAATCCATAGAGTAAATAATTTTAAATATTACTTATATACTTTTATTTTTTTTTTAAAATAGTTATTACATAATCCTGTTCGTTGGATCTGATTGGTTTGACCTGTGAACCAGTAAGACGTCCTGTTTGGTGTCTGGTCCGGCCCCGAAAACATTGGCTTGATTAATCAAATTATATTGAAAGTGTAAATAGGGAATATTGTATTACCCTTTATAATCTAAAACTGAGAGAGAGTTAGAAGATTGAAATGTTAAAAACTAATTATGTAATTTTGAATCTAAGATCATTAGGTTTGTAAATGAACCGAATGAACACGAAGTGAGGTTTATTAAGCAAATGATCGAATACGGACAGTAAGCAAACGACACTAAAGAACGTGTTTGTGTTTGTCTGTTAAGAAAATGAGCGTGTTTGTGTTTGTTTGTTGATGTATAAACAAACGGCATCGTGAAGTGCATTGCAAGAGGTGATATCTAACTTGCAACGGACCTAAATATCTTAAATATATAAACAAATGTAATGAACTAACCCGTAACTGACAAACATAAATGGAACATATATGAACGAATATAAACGGTCATAATTGAACAAATTCACACTATTTTCACGAAAATAAATAAACAAATGAGAATGTAGTCGTTTAACTAAAGCAAAATAATTGTTCATGTTTTTTCGCTTATTAAATACACAAACATAAAATAACTTCCCATTGTCACCTAAATCGCGGTTCGCTCCGGTACGGGAACGCAGTTTGAATACGCAATTAGCTAGGCTATATGAATTTGGTATGGAGGGGGTAGGTTCATTTCGGTACGAACAGGTACGGTGTACCATATAGTCCGGTTCAAGGTGTAACTAAAAATTAATATCTAAGTTATTATTTTATAAAATGTAAAAGTTATATATTTAAAAAATAATTCAGTTTATTATATATATATACACACACAGATATTTAATTGTAATTTATGAAATAGACAAGTTTCTATATGATATTTGAAAATATAAATTTGAATAGTAAAGTATAGGGTTAAATTTAATAAAAATACAAACTTGAGGGTAAAAATGAAGTTTTATGGAAGAAAAAGCTGAAAGAAAGCAGCGGCGCTTCATTTCAGTTTTAGGGTTTTGGTCATGGGAGCCAGATCCGAAACCCAATTAAAGACTGATTTCTGAAAACCCCCAATCGAGTTGGAGTGTTGTACCATCGATTTCTAATGCGCGAATTAGGGTTCAATTGAATCGACGTACCAGCAATTCCGATGCACATTTTAGGGTTCAATTGGATCAACGAACCGACAAATTGTGTTCGCGAAATGACCCACGATCGGAACGCTAACGTATTTCGACCCGGTACATTTCGTGCCAAGACGGAATTCGCGGCATAATTAGCGAGTTCTGTGACAGTGTAACTTCCTGTCGAACGAATAATGAAGGATTCACTTAACGTTCAGTTGATTTACGCAAAGAACGTGTTTCTTGGAAAGATGACCTTTTTGTAGGATAGTTTAATTGGTTTGACTCATTTTGCACAAATACCACACGTATGTTTATGAGAGTTCACGGTTTGTTTGTGTGTTTGGGGTAGGTTAACTGCTTAGCTTTTAATCCTTTTAACGAATGGGTTTTGGCAACTGGGTCAACTGACAAGACTGTTAAGTTGTTTGACTTACGAAAGCTTAACACTGCTCTCCACACATTTGATTGCCACAAGTAAGCGTTCTTACATATCTTCTATTGATTTTTTTATTTTTAATAATCTCTATTTCTGGCATGAGTTTAATTGTTATGTTTTGTTACATAGGGAGGAAGTGTTCCAGGTTGGCTGGAATCCCGAGAACGAGACAATTTTAGCATCTTGTTGTCTGGGTCGACGACTCATGGTGTGGGATCTTAGCAGGTACACGCCTAAATTGTTAAAAGGATAGTTTTGTCAATTCACATGCTCTTAACCGGAACTAGCGCCCATCTATTCCAAGAACCGTCCATGTTACATTTTCAAAATCGATGGGGGACCTGTAACTTTTCAAATTCAAGGATCAAACTTGCAATATAGACAAGGACTATCTGAGTAATCAATTTCCTTTATAAAATGGTTTAGGATGTTTTATGCTTAGAGAAATAGGCTTCTTTTGCCCCATTTGACAAATGTTTTAGCTAATTTCACCCGTTAGAAATAAAACATAACTCGAGTCAACCCATCTTATATAAACTGTTGAAATTGCTATCTTTAAAAGTCATACATGTTAAACACCTGAATATTTTAATGATCATTTCAGAACTTTTAAATTATTTAAGAACTCTTGACAGCCAACCATTCTATCTATTTATTACTCCCTCCGTCCCATTAAAAGTGTCATGGTTTGAAAAACACAAAGTTCAAGGTAGATTAAATGATTGTTTTTTTACTTACCAAATAACAATAATACCCTTGAAAATGGGTCCATCAATATTGTTTATTAACGTTAGTTGTGGGTGTTTAAGGGTAAAATTGGAAGTTGACTAATAAATTTTTATTTGTAATGGGACAAACAAAAAAGGAAATGTGGACACTTTTAATGGGACAGAGGAGTATTTTGTATGTAATATCATGATTACTTGTATGTAATTACAAAATTACATACAATAACTCTCAGATAATATTATAAATCTGGAAGTTTTGAAGAGATCCAAACCAAATTTACATTTAATATCTTTTGCTAATATGTTTTGTTTAAAATGCAGGATTGACCAAGAACAAACACCAGAGGATGCTGAAGATGGGCCGCCAGAGCTTCTGTTCATTCATGGTGGACACACAAGTAAAGTTTCTGATTTCTCTTGGAATCCGTGTGAAGAGTGGGTGGTGGCGAGTGTTGCAGAGGACAATATTCTTCAAATCTGGCAGATGGCTGAGAACATCTATCACGACGAGGATGAAACACCTGCAGAGGAATCTCGAGGTGCTTAAATACATCTATCATGAGCATAGTTTATTATTATGAAGAAACACTTAGGATTGGTTTTTGTATGTTAAATGGATGGTTTTATGTTGTGTTTGCTGTAAAAGATGTGTTTGGATCACGGCAAATGATCAGGAGCTGACTAAGTTTTTCCTATCTTTGATTCTGACATGCCTTTCTTTTTATAGATGCTTCTTAGAAATATTTATTTATCGCTTTTTATTTTGGTTTGAATGGTACATGTAGTCTTTGTGGTTTGATAGTTCAGACAATCTCAACCTAGACTCCTAGAGCATAATATATTACAGGAAAATTCTCATAGGCCCAAATGAGAAGAGAGAAAAATTCTTGAAAGTAACTAGATTTTCAAAATAACCTAACGAATTTGTAGTGAGCCGATGCTTTGGAATTATAACCGATGAGATTGTAGAACCAATTAAAACTTGACACTTTGGGGTTTTCATCCATATTTCTAATCTTTTTGTAAAAACCAGTCTCTTCAGATGGTTTTTTTATAGTTCTTATCTGCTTCGTTCAAATTTTATTTTTCTTGAGAAAAAAACTTTTTGGATTTTGTCTTCCAAGATGCATTTTGAATGAATTTATTCTAAGGAGATCATATTCTCATCTTTTTTATCTGGTAAGATCAAATAGAATATTATTCTTATATCTTCTTATGATTTATCTTCTCTCTTAAATTATTCACAATCTGAATATATCCGATCCACCATTATCATTTCATGAAGTATACGAGAGGAGATCGAGTCGAGGTTGCGGATTTGGGTCCTGGGTTTTTGGGTTTGTACTACAACGGTAACATAATCTCAACATTTGAGTTTTTGGGTGGTAAATTGACACCTCCACGTTTACAGTTTGTTGGAACATATTCACTATTTCCATCATTATTGTTTTGCCATTTACCACCATAACAAACTACAATGTTATCAAATTCCATGAAACCTAATTGGAAATATACTTGAAGTTGAAGATCAAAATGGAAGAAGATGAAAATAATCATTATTAGATATAATTGATAGTTTAATTTAAGAAAGTGGGGGTCCACCTGATACCTAATTAGAAATATAGTCGGAGTAGACGGAATATTCAAACACTTTGTCGGTCGAGACGGAATACCAAAAATCCTATCGTTTTAGACGATATTTAAACTTTCAAAACTTATAAGAACAAAAGATGAGAATATGATCTCCTTAGAACAAATTCATTCAAAATGCGTCTTAAAAAACAAAATTCAAAAAGCTCTTTTCTCAAGAAAAATAGAATTTGAACGGACCAGATAAGAAACATAAAAAAATCTTCTGGAGAGACTGCTTTTTACAAAAGGTTTTAAATTAGAAATATGGACAAAAACCCCAAGATTTTTAAAAATCTCGTCTGGTTTGTCAGACACATGCCAAGTGTCAAGTTTTAATTGATTCTACAATTCCATCGGTTATAATTCCAAAGCGTCACCTCAGTACAAGTTCGTTGGGTTATTTTGGAAATCTGGTTATTTTAAGGATTTTTTCTCTCTCTCTTCATTTGGGTTTTTTTTGGAATTTTCCCATATATTATTTGATGTGTTGTAAAACACACTTACTTTCCGTACCTTTTTATCATGTTTTAATTGGTTAATCGTTTAATAAATAAGAGTTACGGATGGTTTTTGCATGATCTTACAAAGATTGAATATTAATTGTAGGTTATGAGTTTTAATTAAGAAAAGAGTAAAGTTTGAAGACTCTAGGAGCCTTTTTGATCAAGATTGAATACTACAAGTATAGGCCCGACCCAAGGCCACAAGATCCAAGCCTTATATGCATAATATATTAAGTAAATAAAAAAAAAAAAAGAAAACCCTAACATACCCTATACAGTCCGATCGGACCAGCAGCAGCAAGGGAAGGAAGAAAAAGTTTTTTTTTGAAGGCTTGTGGCGGCTGGAAGAAGAGAAACAACGTTAAGGGAGACTTGGTACAGCAGCTACGGGTCATCAACATCAATAAACTCAACTATAAATTGATAGTAGAATTATATAAACTTTATTCTATTGTTCAAGATTCATAACTAGTTAATTTGGTCTTTTAACTTGAATTGTTTTGCAAGTAAATTGAAAATTGACTTGTGCTTGATTGTTATTGATTCTTGAATGAGTTTAATTATGTTTATGTTGAGTTTTATGATGTTTACTTTGATGTATAGCTGCTGTCTAAAAATCATGTTAGGCTAAACTAGTTAGTTCTACCTAGGTTAGATGAATATTGTTAGGTTTTAGTAAGTAATATGGATTGTTGATCATCACGACTTGATTTGTTAATGAAAAATTTAGTTTAAGTTAAACTAAATGGTTCCTCTATCCTTGGTTGCGTAGTATTCGTCTCCATTAGGGTAGTCTGTCGGTGAGTCCGAGAGGAGAGTCGGCATTAGAACACTTTAACAACTCGTTTCATGGTTTGTTCTTAAAATCAATTAAGTGTAAGTTAGAGTTTGTTGGTGAGACCGAGAGGTGATCTAGCTTTCTTGAGTGAGCCTTAGTTGTGTCATCCTTAGAAACCGGTGTCGTGAGATTCTTCAATCCATTAGCTTATTATACCTTCAATATGATTCTTACCTAGGTAGACGTTTTCTCCAATTGCAGTTAAGTCTCTAAGTTTTATCAAGTGTTTAGTTAAGTTAAGTTTAGTTAATTAATTTAGTTAAAGTAAGTTAGGTCAAGTAGTTAATTATTAAAAATCATTTAAATATTCTTAGGTGAGTCTTGGTTAGGGTTAAGTATTAAAAACATTTTCACGTGTCCTTGTGTTCGATACTCGGACTTCCTTAGTTCTATACTATTAATGATCGGCACACTTGCCGGTTTTTGTGTGGTTTCTTTAGGAGTCTTGTTTAATAAATTTAAAGCTTAGTTGTGAGTTACTTAAAAAAGGCATTCATTAAACACACATCAAGTTTTTGGCGCCGTTGCCGGGACACGTTTAGAGGCGTATTGAGAATGACTCGAGTTAGGACTTACCTTGTTTACTACTTGTTTTTCTTATTTGCTTTGTTTGTTAGTTTAAAATAGTTTAGCTAATTTTAGTTTATTTTGTTTATTTTAATAGTTGTATGCGACGTACTCGATCTCTAGGACCACTAGAAGCCGAAGGATTTTCGAACCAGAGAGAGAGAGAGAGAGAGAGTTTCGTGAGAGACGTCGTACCAGACCATCTTCTAGTTCTTCTACGTCCGTCGGTAATACATCCTCTTCTCCTAATTTTTCTGAATCCGTCATTAGGGATAGGATTATGGGCGACACGATTCTACCACCGAGGAGGACAGTTGCAGACCGGGCCCGTTCGGTCGATGCGGGCGCGAGATCCAGCATTGCTCCACTAGCCATCGCAGTTCTGACGAACTGGTAGATTCCATCTAACATTCTGAACACCATCTCTCATTCTGCTCAATTTCACGGGTTGCTCCACGAGAACCTGTACTCTCATCTTACTTGCATTACACGTATTTGCGACACGTTTCATCTTGCCGGCGTATCCGAAGACGCCATCAAACTCCGCATTTTTCCATTCTCAGTCGTTGATCATGCAAGTCTGTGGCTTGAGTTTCTCCCACAGGGATCCATTGCTACTTGGGCTTCCATGCAGACCCAGTTTCTTGAGAAATATGATCCTCCGGCTAAGGCCACTCGTTTGCGTAACCAGATTCATTCTTTCCAGATGGAGGACATCGAGAGCTTCTACAGGGCTTGGGAGAGATTCAAAAATTTACTCGCTTTATGCCCGAACCACGGCTTGCAAGACTGGGCAGTTGTTGAAATATTCTATAACGGAGTGACATACGTGACTCAGAGTATGCTCGACATGGATGAGGGAGGTAACTTATTGACTGCGAAGGATACAGATGAGTGCATTGCTATGTTTAACGGGTTAGCCATGAGTGGATACCAGCGACCACTAGCAAAGAGCACCAAGACCGTCGATTCCCTATCACGCAGAATGCATCCGGTCGACACGAGCACCGCACTTGCAGCACAAGTTGAGGAATTGGTAAAGATCGTGAAGGACTTGCAGGTGAAAAGTAAATTGTGCGAGATCTGTAGAGGGGGCATGATACCGTTCAGTGCCCCGTAGGTTTCCAGGAGGAGGCAGTTGACTTTGTTAGTAATCCGAACCGAAATCAAAACTCTTTCAATTCTTATAATTCTGGGTGGAGAGGTAACCAAAATTCAAACTGGAGGAACGAAAATCAGTCCGGCTTCCAGCAGCGTCAGAGTGTATTCCAGGATTCCGGTGAGGGGCGAGTAGTGGGGATAAGAAGCCCACGTTAGAGGAAATGATGGCACAACAGACATAGATGCTGTCGCAGCTTATGACTCGAGAGGACTCCCGTCACAAAGAGACTCTAGAGAAATTTCGTGAGAACGAGTCATTCATGAGAAATCAGGGAGCGTTAATTCAAAATCATGAGCGGCAGATGGCAGAGATAGCTAGTCGTCTGAATGAGAGGTCGCCAGGAACATTTCCAAGTAATACCGAACAAAATCCAAAGGCATTCGCGAAGGCTGTGACGACGAGGAGCGGTGCAGTGGCACGTAGCGAGCCCGTGAGTCAGGAGGCGACGAGAGGAGTCGTTGAGGAGCCTGCCTTAGATGCAGAGGAGCAGGTAAACGAGGAGATTCAGTTGGAGTCTCCACCGGCCAAGGTGCATCAGAGGCGCAGCCCAGGAAGTACAACACAGGCCGAGAACCAGCAGTTACCCAGCACACCAGTGAGAGTTTACAAACCTAGACTTCCAAATCCCGGGAGAGTCCGTAGGGATAGAGACGAGGAGCAGAACACTACATTTCTTGATCTTTTAAAGCAACTGCATCTTAACATTCCATTCCTTGAGGCACTAACTCAAATGCCGAAATATGCAAAGTTCCTTAAGGATATTCTTTCGAATAAAGATAAGTTAGCTGAAGTCTCTTCCATTCCACTAAGTGCTGGTTGCTCTGCAGTCTTGTAGAGAAAGTTTCCAGAAAAGATGTCCGATCCTGGGAGTTTCACGATTCCCTATATCTTGAGTGATAAT